>NC_138775.1:139517448-139667448 GCF_965119305.1 Pelophylax lessonae | reverse complement strand
AGTAGTGATTGTACAGCTTATATAACAGTGTAAATTTGCTGTTCCCTCAAAATACCTCAACCACACAGCCATTAATGTCTAAATCGCTGGCAACACGAGTACACCCCTAAGTGAAAATGTCAAAATTGGGCCCAATTAGCCATGTTCCCCCTCAGATGTCATGTGACTTGTTAGTGTTACAAGGTCTCAGGTGTGAATGGGGAGCAGGTGTATTAAATTTGGTGTTATCGCTCTCACTCTCTCATACTGGTCACTTGAAGTTAAACATGGCACCTAATGGCAAAGAACTCTGAGGATCTGAAAAAAGAATTGTTGCTCTACATAAAGATGGCCTAGGCTATAAAAAAAGATTGTGAAAACCCTGAAACTGAGCTGCAGCACAGTGGCCAAGACCACACAGCGGTTAAAAAGGACTGGTTCCACTCAGAACAGGCCTTACCATGGTCGACCAAAGAAGTGGAGTGGACATGCTCAGCGTCCTATCCAGAGGTTGTCTTTGGGAAATAGATGTATGAGTGTTGCCAGCATTGCTGCAGAGGTTGAAGGGGTGGGGTCAGCCTGTCAGTGCTCAGATCAGACATCACACACTGCATCAAATTGGTCTGCATGGCTGCCATCCCAGAAGGAAGCCTCTTCTAAAGATGATGCACAAGAAAGCCCGCAAACGGTTTGCTGAAGACAAGCAGACTAAAAGGATATGGATTACTGGAACCATGTCCTGTGGTCTGATGAGACCAAAATAAACTTATTTGGTTAAGATGGTGCCAAGCTTGTGTGGCTACAACCAGGTGAGGAGTACAAAGACAAGTGCGACTTGCCTACAGTCAAGCATGTTGGTGGGAGTGTCATGGTCTGGGGCTGCATGAGTGCTGCCAACACTGGGGAGCTACAGTTCATTGAGGGAACCATGAATGCCAACATGTACTGCGACATATTGAAGCAGAGCATGATGCCCTCCCTGCGGAGACAGGGCCGCAGGGCAGTATTCCAACATGATAATTACCCCAAAAACACCTCCAAGATGACCACTGCCTTGCTAAAGAAGCTGAGGGTAAAGGTGATGGACTGGCCAAGCATGTCTCCAGACCTAAATCCTATTGAGCATCTGTGGGGAATCGTCAAAGGGAAGATGGGAGGAGCTTAAGGTCTCTAACATCCACCAGCTCAGTGATGTCGTCCTGGTAGGAGTGGAAGAGGACTCCATTGGCAACCTGTGAAGCTCTGGTGAACTCCATGCCCAAGAGGGTTAAGGCAGTGCTGGAAAATAATGGTGGCTACAGAAAATATTAACACTTTGGGCCCAATTTGAACATTTTAACTTAGGGGTGCTACTTTACATTGTAGCAAAGTGTAATTTCTTCAGTGTTGTCACATAAAAAGATAATAAAATATTTACAAAAATGTGAGGGGTGTACTCCCTTTTATGAGAATATATTATATATATCTATCTATATCTCTTGTGTCTGTTATTTGAGTAGATTAGATATTTTGTTCCCTCACCATGTAGCTACTAATTCTTAAAGAAACCCTCTGCGCACTGCTACACCCTTTCCAGCAAACTATGCAATGAAAAAAAATATATTTAGTCCACATATAGTCTATCCAGAATTTGTAGTGTTAATGTGGTCACACCCCTTTAGCACCTGATAGTTTAAAGCGGTAGTATACTCCGCTATTTGACTTTTACCTACAGGTAAGCCTATAATAAGGCTTACCTGTAGGTACAATTAATATCTCCTAAACCTGCACAGTTTAGGAGATATTCAACCTGCATGCAGCCGCTGACGTCTGCGGCGCATGCACTCTGAAGGTTCGGCGGACCTTCGGAGCTCCTTGCCGGATCTCGCCGGAAAGTGAAACTCCCGCGCACATGCCACTGACAGCGCCGGAGCCGCCGAACCAGGAAGAGACGCAGAGGGAGCATGTCAGCTCCTTCAGCGTTGTCCAGATGACTGTGCCAGGGCTTCGTTCTAAGGTAAGCATTTCATAATGAGCTAGTATGCGATGCATACTAGCTCATTATGCCTTTGTCCTGCAGGGTTTGTTTTTGTTTTTTTTTATGAGTATACAAATCGCTTTAAATTACATGTACAAGCTATTGGGATTTGAGCACAGGTACATCTTGGTCTCTGTTGTAACGCAGGTCAGTGACCAGACCTGAACCTAGTCGCTCCCCACCCACCTTGTTTCTTTATGCCCCATGTTGGCTTGGGGTCCACTGTAGCATTTGCATTGGCAAAGCAGTGTAGGACTGACCAATTTGACGCAATTGGTCAGCTTGAACATGTATTGCAATATATGTGAACTAAAAATCCCTGTTTTTCATTGCATAGTTTGCTGGAAAGGGTGTAAAGCTATGTGCAGAGGGTCCATCCAGAATTTGTAGTGTTAATATGTGGTCACACACTTAGCACCTGATAGTTTAAATACATGACCAAGCTATTGGGATTTGAGCACAGGTATATCTTTTGTATTTACCTCTGCATAGAGATATTTAAGACTAAATGGTCTTTTTTTTTTTAAACTTTACTTAACTAAATTATAAGCCACACTTGGAGCTTTTTTTTTTTAATCCGATTATTGGAAACAACAACATCGGACGACTAATCGATTATGAAAATAATCGTTAGTTGCAGGCCTAGACATGAGCATTGGCAAACCGAAAGAAGGATTCTGATTGATCCAGGCAAACCAGATATTTTGTTGGAGAGTTCTGAAATGTAATTGGGTGAAAGGTACTGCTTCGAAGGAGGCTACTCTGAAGCCTAGAACTCTAAAGAAGAACCTCAATGTGGAATCTCTCGAGCATGTGCTCTTAAGAGACTTTTTTTCTGGTAGAAAGAATATTGCTTGGGAATGTGACAAGGACCAGATCCAAGTATTCCAGGCGAAGAGCAGAATTGTTGAAATTGGTTACCCAGTCGAAGGCTTTAAGCATCTGAGTTGTCTTGTGGACATTTTCTGATCGCTGCAAGGGAGTCGAGTCCTTCAGAAGGTGGTCATGTAACTAGCCTGTGACTTGGATGCTCTGAGTTCTGATCAGTGCAAGTAGAGGTGCTAAGACCTTTGTAAACACTCTGGGAGCAGAAGATAGGCTAAAGGGCAGTGTGATAAACTGCAAATGGTTATCTGCCAATGCAAAGTGCAGAAACACTGATGAGGTGGTTAATTGGGAACATGTAGAGATAGGCATCTTGGATGTCCACAGATGCCACACTTTCCCCTTTGTGTCAGACAAGCAGTCAATTACTTTGCAGATTCCATATCACATTTCTGAATTTGAAGAAATGTATTGAGAGATTTTAAATCCAGAGTAGAACGGATACCCCCATTGGTTTGTAGTACCATGAACAGTTTGAGTAAAATCCTTTGAACCAGTCTTGTGGCAATACTGGCACAATAACACCCTGGGGCAAGAGGTGGTTCAGGGCATTTTGCAAAATAACAGTCTTTGGTTGATTTGGAAGTAGAAAGTAATGTGGTAGTGTTTTTAACTATTTTATAACATTCTGAAACCACTGACTGAACCCACAGGTTTGGGATGTTTGTAAACCCAGCAACTCTAACAGACATTGTGAAGAGGGCTTTGGGAAAGGCTTTGTGACCTTTGTGGGCCAAGCCTTAAACCAAAATGAAGGGCTAAACTTTGGTTTTAAAATTGAAGCCTGGAAAGAGTGAACAGGTGCTTTGCACTTTGAGGAGCTAGAGGTTTCCTGAAGAAGAGTTTTGGGACCTTCTGCTGTGGAACTAAAACCTTTCCACAAGTGCCTCACTTCTGTTCCTATGAAAGGAATACATTTAAAGCACCTTTTGCAGGCAGCTTCAGACGTTCCAGCTTTTAGGTATAAGATTCTGTGAATGGATATGAGAGCATTCTGGAAATTTGCCCTATGACAAGTTCTAGGGCATCTACACAAAAAAGTAGAGCAGAGGGCAATTGCTGTTTACCAGCACAATCCAGAAATACACGGTCATGTTGATTGTTCATTTGCTCTTTTGCAGTTAGCTCCAGTCTGGGCATACTGAAACTGTAGCAAAAGCTGGCTGCAAGGCTTGGCCTGCGGGATTAAGGAGAGCCCTCTTCTTTGTGTAAACTGGATACAGTTCAGTGAAGATTTTGGGACGAGTGAAAATTCTTTTAGGAGTGCTCCAATCAGACTTCACATTCTATCTGTTCATGAACAGGAAATATTTTCCAGGGTTTTTGTAGGTCTCTTTGTACCAATGCCAAGCTTGCATGGACAGAGACTATGACCTTTTTAACACTGTGTTGCATGAACCTTCTGCTTCAGTATATTGACAAACTGTTGAAGAATCTTCAGAGGGTTCCTACAGTACAGCTTCAGAATCTTCTTTTTCTCTTACGTCCTCCGACAGTCGCCGCCCACTCACACAGTCTTCACCAATGGGTATTGACCTTTGCTCCGCAGGAGTAGCTAGGCACAAGACTTGTTAGTAACAAAAGCTTTTAGCATAGACACACCCCTAGGGGCTGTCCCACTAGTCAATACCTCCCTGCACCAGCATTCCCAACTCAGTTTGATTTTGCCTAGCTCAGGAGTAGTCCTGTGCTGGGGCTTCAGTCTCAGCCTTCTACCCTTTTTTGGTTTTATTTCAAAGTGTTTTTTCTTTACTTTACTAGCTGTTATTTTACCAGCTCTTAGTTAGGGATCTTCGGATGAAGAAACATCATGCGGAGCTGGGCATCGGACTGGCCACCCTGGATCCCCCAGGGCTGAGGGTCAGATGGATCCCCAGCCTGCTATCGAGCGTTCAGCTACGGTTCGCCCTGGCGCCTTGAACGACCCATCCCTGCTCGCTGCAGGGATGCTGCCTGTGAGGTGGCTACCTCTCTGGACGCCTTCTGCAGTCGCGTGCTGCGGTCTCTTGCGTCCCGGCTACGGCACTCCCTGTCAGATAGGACAGCGGTTTGTCGTTTTTGAGACGGTTCCCCACGCCATCCGGTACGGTAAGCACCTTCTGTGTGGGGACCATCTGTCTGGGGTGTCAGTCTGTGGCTGTGTGTTCCCCCATGTCTGTTATGTGCGGGCTCCCTACTGTGATCCCTGCGGGGGTTAAATGCCTTTATTTGTTGCTGCAGGGGGACACCCCTCTCGCTCCGATGTATCTCTTTTGGGGGCTGTGGGGCAGGCATGTGTGGCGGCGACCGCTAAGGCTGCACGTCGCGCGGTCCGCCATTTTTGTTTGTGCTGTGGGCTATTGCGGCCTTTTCCTGGGCCTTATGCAGAGCGCAGTGCGGTGTGCTTTTGGCGCCAGTCGGCGCTATTTTGGCGGTGACATGCGCGATCGATCCGAGCACATGTCGGCGGCCATTTTCCTGTAGCCTCCATTCACTCCTGCCAGGCAGCCATTTTCCCTGAGCCTCATAGATTATATAGTTCAGCCTCTCATGCATCACTTCCTCTTTCTCTGGACAGCGATCGGTGGCAGCAGTCTGCAGTGCTCTCTCCAGGTTTTTTTCTCTGTGCTATCCTTCCTAACTCAGTATTTTCTGTCCCTGTGGGGGTCGGTGCATACAGTTAGTGTACGGTGGGCTGCGCTCGCCGTGGTCTTTAAAGGGCCAGTGCTTTTTTGTCCCTTTTTTTGGCATGGATTTCCAGGATAGCAAGTTCCCCCCGGCCCTGGTGGGGGACCAGGGGTCTGATCTGGCCACTGTAGTGGCATCTTTGGTGTCACAGATGCAGGTGCTGATGGCTGAACGTTCTGCAAAAAAGAGGGCCAGGTTATCCATTTCCTCTGATTCAGAGGGAGATGTGGCTGGCGTGCCCTTTTCAGGGTCTCGCTCATCTCTGGACCTTTTGGGGTCTGAGGGGGAGGCAGAGGTGGAAGGGGTTGATACTTCTCCCCCTGGCTTGCCTGAAGAGCTTGCACTCATGGATGAGCTGATAGCTTCTATAAAGGACACGCTGCACCTGGAGGATGAGCCCACTCCTCCAGCTAGGGTGTCCTCCTTTGGGACACATAGAACCCGCAAATCAGCGCATGTTTTCCCCATGCCCTGCGGAATTTCATCACACTGTTAATGAGCAATGGCGCACTTTAAAGAAGCCCTTTACAGTGCCCAGTAGGTTTAAACTGCTTTATCCCTTTGCGCCTTCCACCGACGAGCGCTGGTGTGTAGCGCCCCAAGTGGATCACGCTGTGGCCGTTTTGAACAAGGCTACCCTGGTTCCCACTGAGGATACCCCGGTTTTCCGGGATCCTATAGACAGGAGGTTGGAGTCTCTTGCTCGTCACGCATATATGGTGGCAGGCTCTATGCTCAAGCCTATTTTTGCTTCGGTTATGGCAGCCCAGGCGGTGGCGGATTGGACGAAGGTGCTCAGACGCACCCTGGTAGCTGATTGCGCCCCACCGGCTACGCTGGCTATGGTGGACCAGATCCATCAGGGGGTCATGTATTTGTGCGATGCGGCCTTGAATGAGGCCCCTTTGGCTGCATGCCTGTCTAGTGTCGCGGTGCTTAACCGTAGACTGATCTGGCTGAAAAGTTGGTCGGCCGACCAATCATCTCGCAAGACGGTATCGGATTTTCCCTACGCTGGCTCTCGCCTTTTTGGCGAAGCTTTGGATACTCTGGTAAAAGGAGTTACTGGGGGCAAGAGTACTCTCTTGCCCCAGAATCCCAAGAACAAGTCCTTTCGTGGCAAGCGGAACTCCTCCTTTAGGCCCTCTCCAGGGGCCTTTCGTGCCTTTAGGTCGCAGTCCAAGGGCAAGCCCTTCAAAGGCCAAGGCACCCAGAAGAAGCCGTGGGCAGGTAAGCAGAAGTCCGGCCAAGTTGGTTCTGCGACCCACTCCGCGTCCGCCTGAAGGGACGCCCTCACCCGTTTCTGGGGTGGGGGGACGTTTGCGCGGTTTCCTCCAACCTTGGCTGTTCCGCATCCAGGACAGATGGGTTCAGGAAATCTTTCGATCAGGTTACAAGATCGAATTCCTTTCTCGGCTGGCGGGCAGATTTTTTTCCTCAAATCTTCAACTGCCTCCGGAGCGTTTGCGGGATCTGCACCTGGCGGTGCGGGACTTGTGGGCCCAGGGGGTGGTGGTTCTGGTGCCTCATCGGGACTGATTTCGGGGGTTTTACTCCAATCTGTTCACTGTGCACAGAAAGGAGGGCAAGGTGCGTCCGATCCTGGACTTAAAAGCTCTGAACCGCTTCGTGCGCGTTCGGAAGTTTCGCATGGAATCCCTGCGCTCAGTGGTGGCTGCCCTGAGCCCGGGGGAATTTCTGGCCTCCATCGATTTGAAGGATGAGTACCTACACATCCCCATTTTTGAGGGCCACCAGAGCTACCTTCGATTCGCCATTGCGGAGGAACACTACCAGTTCGTGGCGTTACCTTTCGGTCTCGCTTCGGCTCCGCGGGTTTTTACCAAGGTTCTGGCGCCTGTTCTGGCCCTGTTACGAGCCTGTTGAACGACCTATCCACTACGGTGCAGACGCTCCAGGAGTTCGGTTGGACCATAAACGTTCCGAAGTCGACTTTGTGCCCTTCAGTTCGCCTTCCCTATCTGGGGATGGTTCTAGACTCTGTTCAGGCGAAGGTCTTCCTGCCGGAGGACAAGCTCCGGACGCTTCAGGGACAACCGATCCTCGTCACTCAGGACATGCATGAGGTGTCTAGGGCTGATGGTCTCGGCCTTCGAGGCGATCCCCTTTGCTCAGTTTCATATGCGGGGTCTCCAAGCGGAGATTCTTGCCAAGTGGGACGGGCGACCTCAGTCTCTGGATCTGCAGGTCTCGTTGAGCCGCCGCACCAGGAGTCTTCTGTGGTGGCTCCAGTCCCCGGCGGTGTCGGGGGGCAAGTCTTTTCGTCCGTTATTCTGGACGGTGGTCACCACGGATGCCAGCCTGTTGGGCTGGGGTGGTGTCCTGGGCAACCTGTCCGCCCAGGGAACTTGGTCGAAGGAGGAATCCTCCCTTCCGATCAACATTCTGGAATTGAGAGCGATAAAGCTTTGCCTTCTCCAGTGGTCGGGACGGCTTCAGGGCCGTCCGGTTCGGGTTCAGACGGACAATGCCACCGCTGTGGCTTACATCAACCACCAAGGGGGCACCAGGAGTGCCCGAGCGGCTCGGGAAGTGACCGACATTCTGTCTTGGGCCAAGACGCACGTCCCGGCGATAACGGCAGTACACATACCGGGGGGTGGACAACTGGCAGGCGGATTATCTGAGCCGCCAGACCCTGGACCAGGATGCTTTCCAGATGTTGTGCGCGAGGTGGGGTTCACCGGATGTGGACCTGTTCGCGTCTCGTCTAAACAACAAGGTGGAAAGGTTCGTGGCAAGGACGCGCGATCCTCGGGCGGACGCCTCGGACGCGTTGGTGGCGCCTTGGCATCAGTATCATCTGATGTATGCCTTTCCTCCAATTCAGCTGCTGTCCAGGTTCCTTCGCAGGTTGGCCTCGGAACCGCACACGGTGATTCTGGTGGCTCCAGACTGGCCTCGCTGGTCTTGGTACGCAGACCTAGTTCATCTGGCAGTCGAACCTCCGTGGCGCCTGCCGATCCGAGAAGACCTTCTGTCTCAAGGGCCGATCTTCCATCCTGCTTTACAGTCGCTGGCTTTAACGGCCTGGCTGTTGAAAGCCAGGTCCTGAGGGACAAGGGTCTCTCCCCTGAGGTCATTCCTACTCTGATCAAGGCTAGAAAAGCCTCATCGGGGAAGATTTATTACCGTACTTGGAAAGCGTACTTTGCCTGGTGTGAGTCCAGGGGGTATTCCCCTCACTCATACTCGGTGTCGAGAGTGCTGGCTTTCCTCCAAACTGGTGTGGATCAGCGTTAGGCGCCGGCCACGATAAAGGGCCAGATTTCTGCACTGGCTGTTCTCTTTCAGTGCCCTGTGGCGTCAAATTCCTTAATTCGCACCTTTGTTCAAGGGGTGCGTCATTTGGCCCCTCCTCGGAGGGAGCCCTTACCTCCGTGGGACTTGAACTTAGTTCTGTCTGTGTTACAGCACGCTCCCTTTGAAAAGATCAGGGAGATCTCGTTGCCTCTGCTGTCCAAAAAGGTTGCCTTTTTGGTGGCGATCACTTCGGCTCGCAGGGTGTCGGAGCTAGCGGCGTTGTCCTGTAGCTCTCCCTATTTGGTGCTTCACAAGGATAAGGTGGTCTTGTTTGTCCTTCCTGAGGGACCTAGGAAGGGCATGGCGGCGTCGGCTGCGACCATCGCCAAATGGATCAGACAAACTATTGTGCAGGCCTATGCCTTGAAGGAAAGGGTTCCGCCCTTCCCTGTGAAGGCGCACTCTACCAGGTCTTTGAGTGCGTCTTGGGCCTTCCGGCATCAGGCTTCAGTGGCCCAGGTGTGTAAGGCGGCGACTTGGTCGTCCGTGCACACCTTCTCCAAGTTTTATAAGGTGGACGTTCAGGCGTCGGCCGATGCCTCCTTTGGCCGTAAAGTTCTCAGTGCCATAGGGACCCTTGTTTTTGGGTCTTTGGCTGTTGGGGTGTTTTGCCCCTGGGTTACTTGTTTTCCTGGGTTGTTGCTCCTGTTGAGCACTTTTCCTGTTGCCCAGCTGGTTCTCTTACTGTATGTAAGGTTCCTTTCTCTGATGTGGATACTGCGTTGCTCTTCTGCGGCTACACTGCTTTGGGGCATCCCATTGGTGAAGACTGTGAGTAGGCGGCGACTGTCGGAGGACATAAGAGAAAACTGAATTTTTTTAAAATCTTACCGTAAAATTCCTTTCTCTGAGTCCTCCGACAGTCGCCGCCCCCCGCCCCTCTTTTGGGGTTTTGTGTACTCTTACTGCTATGCTACCAAACTGAGTTGGGAATGCTGGTGCAGGGAGGTATTGACTAGTGGGACAGCCCCTAGGGGTGTGTCTATGCTAAAAGCTTTTGTTACTAACAAGTCTTGTGCCTAGCTACTCCTGCGGAGCAAAGGTCAATACCCATTGGTAAGGACTGTGTGAGTGGGCGGCGACTGTCGGAGGACTCAGAGAAAGGAATTTTACGGTAAGATTTTACAAAAATTCCGTTATTTGGTTCTGTCCTCTAGGATTGGCATATCAGAACAAATCTGTTAGGTGAAGGCATTTTTCGCCCACAGATAAACATGGCTATATTAACCAGTTGCCGACCGCCGCAAGTACATATACTGCGGCGGTCAGCCCCGGCCAGACAAAGTGACGTACCGGTACGTTTGCTCAAGCTCAAGCTGAGCGCCCACGTAGGATCTAGTGCCTGAAGCAACTTTACGGGTCGACCTAAAGGAACATACTTTTAGCCCTATGCTGTATGAATATTCTGCATGTGTCCTCTACTATATGAATAAGGTTACATTTTTACAAAGATACATTTTTCTTGAAGTGGCTTTTAGTAATGTGGAAATGACAGCAGCAGAAACACCCCGGTCTTTTAAGACCTGGATTTCAACAGCCATGCCGTTTTAGACAGTGACTGAACCAGGATGAACAGGGGACCTTGAGAGAGCAGGTCTGGCCTGTCTGTAAGACACTGGCAGTTGGGGTATGTCTATTTAACAGGTTCTCCTGGCTCAGTTTGGTGCAATAAGAATCATTAATTCTTCTCTTGCCAGTTTGAGGAGCAGAATTTAATTCACACTGGAGGAAAGGTATATAACTGAAACAGTTTCATAAACGAGCAGTGAATTCAGTTCCGGTGCTAAAAGATCCTTAGTTCGGGCTACAAATAGAGGTAATGTCTTGTTGTATCTAGAGGACAGGATGTCCACATCTATAGTCCACCATTTCTGCAATAAAAGATAATTAGACATTTCTCCTTCATGGCTGCTGGATTCTTGGTACCCCCTCGGTGGTTTATATGGGCCACAGCCATGGCATTGTCTTACTGTACCCAGATGGGGTGACCTTATGGAGATAGGTACAGTGACCTAATTTTATTACTTTGAGTTTCAGGATGTTGATAGGGACCTCGGCTTGCTTGGGCGACCATGTTCCCTGAACTCGGGGTCAGGTATCATATGAGGGGGGGGGGGGGGGGGGCAGTTGGAAAAGGCGCTACCTTTTATATGCGTAATAAAACAACCAGTGATCCATACCATATGGTAAAAAAAAATGTGCAAGTAAAGTGCCAGTGCAAAGATTGTATACAAGAATTATCGTGTAGATAAAAAACGATAAAATATATGGCCAGGATAATTAAAAGATTACAAAGTGCTGGTGAATGTATTTAATTAGTGTGACAAGATAGGGTATTTTGTATATATACAATAAATAATAATCAATATTGGTGAAAAAAGTGTCCGCAATTGTGATTAATCAAATTAAAAAATTGTGGTGGTGATAGTGAGCTTCGGTTGCTAAGTCCCAACTTCCACTAGAGGTCGCACTTACCCCACAGCAAGTATAGTAATACTGGCTGCAAAGGGTAGGTGAAAAGGAACTTCCCAGAATTGGCACCAATCTATCCTTACGGACCGGTGGATCCCATCTGAGTAGTAAGCAAAAAACCTCTCATAGCGTAGTATGTAATAAGGAATTACAGAAGGGAGCAGCAGTAACTCACGCTTAGGCTGTAGTAGATCGATTCAGAAAGTGTATGCAGCGCCGAGGGAGCTTCCGCGTTCCACACACGGCGAGCTGCAGACCGAAAGGGACGTTGACGTATGGTTCCGCCCTACGTTTCGTCATTGGACGTCTACGGGAACAGTGTCCGTCAATCAACTCCTCAGTCCTAATATAGCCGGAAACATCCCCGCAGCCAATCAAGCGTCCGCCTGCAAATTGGCGCTCCAGCTCGGCTCACAGGGGACATCTCAGTACGCCCAGTGTCCGCCGGCCAGTTAAAAAAAGTTCTGGCTACGCCTATGGGCAGTCCCAGGGGGTACACCCTCTCTCTTCCTGCTATAGGATGTCAGTTTTGTATCAAAGCAGTGTCAGAGAAAATACCAACCCAACTCAAAATAGAGGGGAGGGTACTGCGTCCGTCAATTAACTTGAGAAAAGGATTTACGGTAAGACAAAAACCCAATTTTCTCTATCGTTCATTGACGGACGCAGTCTTCTGATCTTCATATCAGTAGGGACGTCCCAAAGCAGTGCCATAAAATGAGGGGTGGGAACAGCAGAAAAATACGTCCCCAAGGCTAAACCATAGCCAACCAGGCAACCTAGGACTAAGATAACAAGATGAGACCCACCTGAAAAAACAAAAACCCAAGGTCCCAAGGTGGCAACGGAGGTCGCACCGGATGTGCCAAGTGTCGCACCCCCTGGATGAAGTTACGCACCAGGGAATGGGTGGCTAATGGCCTTTGGAAGAAAGATGCCAAGGCCGAGACCTGACCCTTGATAGTACTCAAGGCCAACTTTTGATCAACTCCCCGTTGAAGGAAAGCCAAGATCCGAGCAACAGCTAGGGGGGAACCCCAGGACACACACCACGCAATGTACGCCTTCCACGTACGACAATAGATCTTTCTAGAAGTCACTTTTCTCACTTTAAGCAGAGTAGGAATCACTGAAGCAGACAACCCCCTGTCCTACAGCACCTGGCTTTCAACAGCTAAGCCGTCAAAGCCAGCGACCGTAAAGCAGGATGGAAGATCGGCCCCTGAGACAGTAAATCCTCCCTGAGAGGAAGTCTCCAAGGAGCGTCCGCGACTAGCCTGACAGGGTCGGCGTACCAAGCTCAACAAGGCCAGCCCAGAGCTAAAAGAATGACCGGAATCCTATCTGCCTTGATCCTGCGAAGAAGCCTTGGCAGTAACGGCATACATCTGCCGATACTGACCCCACGGGGCCAACAGCGCTTCTGCCAGCGGGTCCCGGGAACGGGCCAAAAACCTCTGCACTTTCCTGTTGATCATAGACGCCAACAGATCTACATGTGGAGTGCCTCAACAAAAAGTACAACTGCTGGAATACCTCCGGATGGAAAGACCATTCCCCTGCATCCAAGGCCTGTCGACTGAAGTAATCCGCCTGCCAATTTTCCACCCCTGGAATGTGAACAGCGGAGAGAGCTGGAACAAAGTGTTCCATCCACTGAAGGCTACCTGTCACTTCCAAGGCTGCATGGACACTTTTGGTTCCCCCTTGGTGATTGACATAAGCCATGGGCTGCGAGTACCTGCCAAAAACCCCTCCCCACCCGGACAGACTGGCATCTATGGTGACAATTGTCCAATATACAGGGAGGAAGAATTTCCCTTGCTTGAGCATCGGGGACCGAAGCCACCATATCAGGGACTCCCTGGACACCTGGCTCAGCTGGATCTGATTGTCCAGGGAATTTGGATTCTTGCTCCATTTGAGAAGGATTTTCTTCTGGAGGATCCTCTTGTGGTATTGAGCGAAGGGGAACGCCTCGAAGGATGACACCATCAAGCCCAGAACTCTCATACAAGTCTGAAGGGATGACCATTTGCTGGACAGTAACAGCTGAACCAGGGTCTAGAGTTTTTTGAGTTTTTCTCGGAGGAAGAAACACCCTGGCTGAGGATGAGTCCAAAGTCAGGCCCAGATATAGTCCAGTCCAGTCTCATGGAAGGGACCAAGGACCATTTCTGAAAGGTTCAGAATCCACTCAAACTCCTCCAGAGTTCTCATGGTGACTTCCAAATTTGTTTCCAGCACCATGGGAGACTCTGCACGTAGAAGCAGATTGCCAAGGTAACCCAGGACCGATATCCCCCGCTATCGCAACAGCGCCAGGACTGGAGCCAACACCTTTGTGAAGACCAAAGGAGCAGAGGCGAGACTAAAGGGTAACGCCACAAACTGATAGTGATTCTCTCCCATGGCAAAACTGAGAAACTGTTGGTGTCCTGCACATATTGGCATCTGAGGGTAGGCATCTTTGATGTCTATGGAGGCCAGGAAATCCCCCTGATGTAGGGAAGCCACCACCGTGCAAACTAATTCCATCTTGAATTTCTGAACTCGCACAAAGCAATTCAGTGCCTTCAGGTCCAGGATTGGACGCACCTTGCCTTCCTTCCTGGAGACCGTAAACAGGTTTGAATAAAAGCCCTGAAAACGTTCCGCAGACGGAACCGGAACTATTACCCCCTGTTGTACCAGGTCCCGAACTGCCCCAAAGAGAGCCAGCGATCCAGGGACAGTCGCACATTGGAAGGGAAAAACCTTACCGGCGGGACGGATCGAAACCCGATCTTTTAACCAGACCGTAGGACATCTTGAACTAATTTGTCTTGTCTCCGGGAACTGGCAAAGATGTCCCCCACACCCCAGATACGGGCGATGGCGCACCTTCAGGCCGAAGTGGCCTTGTCCTCATGTCTGGAGAAACTAGATATTTGTTTGCCAGACGAGGGTCGCTTGGAACCACCCAAGGGAGTCTTGAAGGGCTTTGCCTTATCGACTGACCCCGAGGGACGAAAAAAGCCGTCGGGAGAGAGGTTCTCTTACCCCCCTGTGAGATCTTTGAGAATGTCATCCAGGGTAGCCCCAAACAGGCAGTCTACTTGAAAAGATAGATCAATCAAGGCCTTCTTTGAAGTCTGATCCGCAGACTAGCACTTTAGCCAAAGTATACGCCGGAGGACCACTGCCAAAATCGACAGTCGGCCCAATATGGGAGCAGTATCCAGCGCAGCATCCCAAACAAATTGCAGCCCCTGCACCAGCCGATCTAACAGCTCCGCAATGCACAAGGGATTTGTCTCCCCTCCAGGTCACGGCACAGTAACTTTGCCCATTCAGTCAATGTTTGCGAGACAAGGGCAACCGTAAACAGGTCTTAGTGCAGACCCCACCGGTTAGTACATATTGCGGGCCACAAACTCCGCCTTTCTATCTGCCGGATCCTTAAAGGATGGGGAATCCTCCACTGGGATCATGGTAGCTTTATTCAGTCTTGAGACCAGAAGGTCCACCTCTTTATAAAGGGACTCCTCAAAAGGGTAGTGTCTAGCAATCTGCTTCGGCACCCCAGGAACGCTTTGGGCGGTCCCATTCTTTTTGAGCATGTTGTCAAAAATACACGGGAAAGGGAAAAACCTTTGCAGCTCTGGATGGCTTGTGAGTGCCAAACGTAAACTGCGCCTCAGTCGCAGCTGCGTCCTCCATTTTTAGGGTCTCACGCACAGACACAACCAGTGTGTCCACCAGGGCCTTTTCTTGCGCGGTAGTGGAGGTAGAAATGTCATCCTCACTGACAGAGGAGACAGGGCGCGAGGTAGTAGACCCGGCAGGGAGACCCACGTCTGCGGTGGCTGAGTCAGACTCCGAATCTGAGACATCAGATGAGGTAGGGGTATGTGGAGGGCGCTTTTTAGCACCTCGCCCTTTAAAGACCACCTCCACCAGGGACACAAACAATTTCAGGACCGCCAAAAGTGCAGTAACCCATCAGCAATGTTTAAAAAAAATAAATAACATCCCACCGCGCTACAGCGCCCCCAAGAGGTCAGGCAGCGCGCACTGGAGACCTCCAGCAGAGAGAGAGAGACCCCCCAAACTCACCACTCTACAGCCAAGATGCACCAGCACGCACAGCACGTGTCAGCAGCGATCTCAATCCAGAAAGAAAGATCTGCGGCCTGAAGCTCCCCCGGGAGTAGTCACCAACCTCCTGTTCTGGAAAAAGTACTTTTCCTCCCATGACATCTTTGATGAATTTTCAAGTGCCACAACAAAAACACTTCTTCCTTCAAAGGGCATACATGAGGGCAATGTTTGCAAGCAGCTTCAGCGGCCCAGGCTGAATAATATTATGCCCATATGGAAAGAAGGCCACTCTTAAGATCTGTGTCATGAGGTCTAGGGCATCAACACAAAACAGTAAAGCAGATGGCAGGGTCTGCAAGTGCTTTGCCTAGGTTCTACCCTCTAACACAAGATTCTGCTGCTTTGTCCATTACCCTTGTCTAATTAGCTACGGTCTGCCTAAAAAAAAATAAAAAAAGGAAAAACAGCTGACGGTAGTGCTAGTCATGCAAGGTTAAATATGGTCTTAAATAAGTCTCAAATTTTCTATCAGCAGAATCTTTAAAGGTAACCTTTAGGAAAATGTTACATGTTCCACCCATTTTTAGGGTGGAAGAAACATGTGCCCTCTCCTGCAGCCGCTTCCTGTTCCCCCCTCCCTGTGACAGTGGGCCAGAATTCTTCTCTCTGCACCTGATGTTACAATTTGAATAGACTCACCCCACACCACCATGTCATTCATTCACAAAGCTCTGTGAATTAATGAACTACAAGTACCCACAACCTTTTAAACTTGCAAAAAGAACATTTATTATTTTTTTAAATTAACTTGTCCGTGTTAAAAAAAACCCCAAAACATAAAAAAACAAAACTAAAAAAAAAATTATATCTTCCATAGGCACAGTAAGTGGTTTAACACTGAGATGGCAAGGTTTACTACTGGAACAGATCACTTTGCAGTGAACTCTTTCACTGGACAGAGGTCAGCAAAAATAGGAGGGAAAAACTTTTCAGGATTACCCGATCTTTATTAAGTGCCCATTCTATTTTTTCTTGAATGGGAAACGTGTTTTTGAATCAAATGCAACAATGCCAGGGCTTTTGTGCACAGCAAAATAGAACAGATCTAAGGTAGCATGCATATTGCTAGAAGCTATAACATCAGATGTATGCAAGAGGCTGGGGATGAGAGGTCTTCTAGTACAGTGGTTCCCAAAGTGGGGGTTGCGACCCCCCGGGGGGTCGCGGAGTGGGGAGCGGGGGGTCGCGAGATGATTTACAGAAACTTTTTTTTATTATTTTTAATGCGAGTTAATGCGAGACACGGCAGGCAAAAACATTGTTTTTTTTATAGACCGATCGCTGTTTAGCAAAAACACCAAATGTGCATCTAGCTAGCTAGCTGCTAGCGCATGTTGTTGTGCTGTAAATTGTGATTGACAGGTCACTGTCATAATTAATCGGAGCAAACAAAGTTTTATTTCCAGTTTATTTAAATTATCCTAAATTTATACTCGCATCATTACAACCTTTTTTAAGACACTACAGGTGAATAGGGTAATTTTTTTAACTAGCAGCTAGTTAAAAAAATTACCCTATTCACCTGTAGTGTCTTAAAAAAGGTTGTAATGATGCGAGTATAAATTTAGGATAATTTAAATAAACTGGAAATAAAACTTTGTTTGCTCCGATTAATTATGACAGTGACCTGTCAATCACAATTTACAGCACAACAACATGCGCTGGCTAGCTAGCTAGATGCACATTTGGTGTTTTGCTAAACAGCGATCGGTCTATTTTGAGATCTAAACTTGATAAAAAATGAAACAGTGGTTATTATCATCAAAAGAGAACGAGAAGGGAGCAGAGATACCTGCTGATGAGAGAACGGGATCAGCAGAAAATACAGAGGGCAGAGAAGAGGATGAGCCGCCAGGACTACCCTCCACCTCTGGAAGGGCAGCCCGCCAAACCCGTGCCCCGCAAACGGACCATCCCTCCTCGAAAGCCAGAAAATACAGAGAGGAATACATAAAATATGGTTTCACGTGCATTGTTATAAATCAGGTACAACACCCTCAATGCGTTGTGTGCTCCGAAGTCCTCGCACATGAGAGTCTGAAGCCCGTGAAAATGCAAAGACACCTGAACACCAAACACCCCAGCCTCACAGATAAACCCACTGACTTTTTCCGCAGAAAGGAGAAAGAGTTACAGGGACAAAAGTAATTTTTAAACAAACAGCTATCCCCACAAAAGCTCAGAAGGCTTCATATGAAGTGACATATTTAATTGCAAAGACCAAAAAGCCACACACCATTGGAGAAACTTTAATCAAACCAGCAGCAATAGTTATGAGTCGCGTCATGCATGGAGATAAACTGGCCGCTGAGCTGGAACAAGTGCCGCTCTCTGATGGGACTGTATCCCGCCGCATTACAGACATGGCTCAGGATATCAAGTGTCAACTAATTGACAGAGTGAAGAAGAGTGGGAGGTACTCCTTACAACTGGATGAATCTACAGACGTGTCCAGCACCGCTCAACTCCTTGTATTTGTCAGGTATATTTTTGAGGGGAAACTAAATGAGGAAATGTTATTTTGTACGCAACTGGAGGGATCATGCACGGGCGAGGACATTTTCAATAAGCTGGACAGCAAACTTAAAGATGCAGGACTATCTTGAGACGAGTGTATATCAGTGTGCACAGACGGAGCTGGGGCAATGCTGGGAAAAAAGAAAGGACTAAAAGGCACGAGTCCTCCAAGTAGCACCTCACCTCAATTTCACGCACTGCATCATACACAGAGAAGCCCTCGCGTGCAAAACCCTGAATGCAGAGTTTAAACATGTTCTTGACACTGCTGTGAAGATTGTTAATTACATAAAATCACGTCCACTGAACACACGACTGTTTTCCACTCTCTGTAATGAAATGGGATCAGAGCACAAAGGCCTGCTCCTACACACAGAAGTCAGGTGGCTGTCGCGAGGAAATGTGCTGAGACGCCTGTACGAGCTGCGGGATGAGGTGCGCATTTTCCTCACACACCAAAGATCCCCACTTGCTGAGCATCTGTCTGATGCTGACTGGGTGACAAGACTGGCATATTTGTCATGTATTTTTGAAAAACTCAACGGACTAAATGTGTCCCTGCAAGGTGAAAACACAAACATCTTGTACCTTAATGATAAAGTGCAGGCATTTGCGAGAAAGCTGGTGCGTTGGAGAGAGAGAGTGGAAATGGGACGCATAGACATGTTTTCTGAACTGGAAGAATTCATGGAGGAAAATGCACTCAGTGTTAACAGCATCAAGGCGTCTATTACGGCTCACCTTCAGTCCCTTTTGGATCACTTTCATAAGTATTTCCCTGAAGGAGACACTCCCGACCAATATGACTGGATAAGGTCACCATTTAATGTAACCATGGCAAATCATCTGGCGTCAGATATGGAAGATGCGCTGATTGAACTTTCAACCGATCGAACCCTGAGGACGGCATTTGACGGCAAGTCGCTGGATGAGTTCTGGGTTTCTGTCGCGCTGGAATATCCACAGTTGTCGAAAGCCGCGTTGGATGTCCTCATGCAATTTGGCTCAACGTATTTATGTGAAAAGACATTCTCCGCGCTGACTTACATTAAGAATAAACACAGGTCACGGCTTAGCGTGGAAGATGATCTGCGGGTGGCGATCTCCAATATTAAACCTAGAGTGGACCTGCTTTGCTCCGCGCACAGCGCCCATCCATCACATTAGGCATTTTTTTTTAAGTTTTTATTTTTTATTTTATTTTTATTCACAATTTAGTTTTAGCACATATTACATAAACAATGCAATCAAAAAAAAAAAAAAAAAACATCAAAAAGAGTACTAAGGCCCATATAGATTGGAACTCTTGCAGTCTTGAATGCTGTTTACTTGTAATTTCTTCAGTGGGCAAGAAATTTATTATCTGCTCCACCCATTGACCAAATCTGGGTCCTGATTGGGAAATCCATACATGTATGTAAGGCTTTTTTTTCTGAATACAAAGTTATTGTTGTATGCATGTTATAGGCAGCTTGTTCGTATTCTGTCTGTAAGCATTTCACAGTTATGGATGTATTTGTTTTTGTCCATAATTTGTTAATAAAGTAGCCTGGCTTAGAGATTGTGTTCCTTTTTGTTTTAGCTCTGTCAGTATGTAACCAAATCGCAAATCTTACATACGAGGGGGAGGGGTCGGGGTCGCGGGTCGTCAGCAATCTAATATTGGGGGTCACGGTCTGAAAAGTTTGGGAACCCCTGTTCTAGTAGGCTGAGGCGGCAGGGGTGGATAAGAAGCTTGGCGCTTTTGTGCTCTGGACAGTGATGGCTGTATTCGGGTGTTGTTCAACATAGTCTTAAATAGATGTGGAAACATTTGCCTTTTTCAGAAAGACTACTGTGTGCCCAATATAGAGCTAGAACTGGAAGCAGAGATTGGTGTTAAAATAGGGTCCTGCTTTAATGCAAGGGAAGTGCTGTCACTGAGAAGTTCGAGTGTTTTGCAGGGCTTCAGCAGAGCAAATGTTTGCCTGAAATTTTTATCCGCAGTTCCCTTGCACCCGATTTCCACAATACAAAGGGCTCTAGGCAGAAGTGATGGTAAGAGTGCGACCTGCGGTGTGATAATCCATCCAAGACTACAGTCTAAGACTCCGTTCACACTATGTTGGATCAGACTTCGGGGCGACCTGTGAAGTCGCGTGCAGCGCGACTTGCACGGACTTCATAAAATGAATGTCGATGCAAGTCGCTCCAGGTCGCCCCGAAGTAGTACAGGATCCTTTTCTAAGTCTAATAGAACCGTTCCTGTATTACACTATGGGACGCGACAGACCGCAACTTGTCAGGCTGACCAAGTCGCGGTCCAAGTCGGATCAGTGTGAATGGGCTGTAAATGGTGCATTGTTTTTTAAACTTTTTTTTATTAACAGTAAAATGTATACAACAATACAGGTAGCAGCATAACAGTATCTGGTCAGAATAAGTACAGTACAAAAGGTGTACAATTATAGATATATTACAGGATTGCATGGTAAACAATTGTTAAATTATGTAGCAAATAAAAACCAACTGGTTACCAAGGAAATAAGTTAACCAGAAAAAAAAAGAAAAAAAAAAAAAAAGAAAAGGTAAACAAATCCAGAGAACAGAAAGGAGTCCAAACCCAGTAAGTTGTTCTAATATTGCAATCCAAGTATCCAAATATTGAGCTATAATGCATAAAGTATTGAAATAGTACTTATCCTTCAAAGAGGCTCACTCTATTGGTTACTTCAGAAGAACAGTTTCCACGTGGTATCACTGGAGAATAGAAGCCCCGAATAAGTCCTGATTAATAAAACCATTGGTTCCACCCCCTCCCCAGTACAAACTTATTCAGGACTTCTATGCACCAGTGGTTCCCTATGGAAACTCTTCTTCTGAAGTATCCAATAGAAGTAAGCCCCTTTGATGGATAAGTACTGTTTTAATACTTCAACTATGCATTATAGCTCAATATGTTTAATTTACTGATTGACTGTGTTCCCCTTGGATGACTGTACCCATGATGTATGTTTATGGGAGTATTATAACAAGGAGGCAATCAACTTCCTGGAGGAAAGGGTACACCAGTGTGATACACCATGCACAATTGCGGGACAACTGAGGCAACACCATTATCTATGTTACAATGGTTTGCCTTGATGGAGGCATTTACACATATAGGTTGAACTATAAAACACAAATTATATGTCTGTGTGAGGGAGACGGAGGCACTACCTGGTTGGCCTACCTGGGGACAAGGCTGTGTCTCAATGTCTCCTCTGGACCACGGAATTGGAATCTGACAATTCAACCCCTTTTTTTTTTTTCCTCTTTGTTTTGCTTGTATTAGCATGGACATTCATCCACCAATAAGCAATACCCTTACGTTTACCAATGGAATTATTCAAGTTTCAGGATTGAATTGATTATTCAGATAATCCTTCAATATGGGACCCTTAGACCACTGATCCATTATTGAGTGATCAAAATCCTAGAAAAGGATAGAAATTGTTCTTTATAATCTGGGGTTAAGGGGGAGCCAATGGTGGGCATGTGCTTTTACTATATACGTTGTGGTACCAAGTCTTGCACCGCCCCATAGAGACCCTGTAAGTGATCTGGGGACAAGCGCAGGTCAGAAGGTAAGAACCTTTCCGGCAGATGAGACCAAAACTCGATCTTGTAGCTGGACCGAATGACTTTGTGGACCCACTTGTCCTTTATCAGAGAGGTCCACGGATCCGGAAACCAGCAAAGATGTCCCCCCCCCCACCCCAGATACGGGTGAGGGCACCCCTTCATGCATAGGAAGCCTTGTCCGCAGATCTAGAAGAGCCCGCTCGTGACTTACCTGACCAGGTCCTCCTGGAACCTCTGGTGGAGGCCCTGAAGGGCTTAGATCCCTTGTTTTGAGACCCCGAGAGACGAAAAGGCCTCTTATGAGTCGAGAAGAATGGCCCCTGTCTACGACGGGGCTCCTTGCCCTTGGAAGCCTGTGGAAGAAGAGTGAGGCCTTTAATGATGTCAACCAAGTAAGGCCAAAACAGGCGATCCACCACAAATGGGAGCTCAGAAAAGGCCTTCTTAGAAGTCTGATCCGCAGACCAGCAGTTCAGCCAGATAATAAGCGAAAGGACCACTGCTGAGACAGACAGTGTGGAAATCAAGGGAGCCGGATCCAAAGAGGCATCACAGACAAACTGTAGTTCCTGTACCAGTTGATCTGCCAGCTTCGCAAAAGGCAGGGTCCCGGCATAAACATTTAGCCCACTCGGTCAGAGTTTGCAACACCAGGGCTAGTAAATACCAGCCTAAGTGCCCAACCAGCCACAGTGAACATATGGCGGATCAGAGCCCCCGACCTCCTATCAGCCAGATCTTTAAAGGCTGGGGACTCCTCACCTGGAGTTAAGGTGGCTATATTGAACCTGGAAACCGGCGAGTCCACTACACGTGGAACCGTCCACTTTTTAAGCAGGGAATCCGCATAAGGATACCGCAACCCAAAACGCTTCGGGACCACAAAAGGTGCATTTTGGGCAACTTCATTGTTTAGTGACAATAGTATCAAAGTAAGCGAGAAAGGGGGGGGGACACCCCCCGCCGCCTCGGAGGGCCTGTGGGTGCCAAAAGGGACCTGCGCCTCCGACACAGCATCAGCCGCATCTTCCATCTTCAAAGTTTTATGCACTGACACAATCTGTGCATCCACCAGTGCCTTTTCATGCGCGGCTAGAGGAGCAGAGGAACCATCTTCATTATCGGAGCACGCAGGGTGCGTGGACGCAGACCCAGAAGGGTAACTTGCATCCACTGCAGCCAAATCAGATTCAGGATCTGGTGAAGGTTGGGGGGATGCTTTTTGCAAGCCCGTTTTCCCAGGACCAAAGCCACCTTGGACACTAAGGACTCCAGGACCAGGTGGGGAAATGTGCTCCAGGGACTCCATTAGAGAAAACCCCACAAAAAAAAAAAAAACACTCACCACCACCAATCAGGCACTTACAGCACCCGTCAAACTGCACACTATGCGGCGATCAGGAAGAGAAAGATTCAGGAGTTCGGACTAGGGGATGAGTAGGGGCTCCCATCGCCAAAATCCCCATCATTAGCTTCAAAAACATGGCCGTCGCTATTTTTAATGGGAAAACCACAAGAAAATGTCCGCCGAAGCTACACAAACATGGACGCTGAGCTACAGCACAAAAGACCACAAGAAAATGGCGGTGCCACGTGGCTCCCAAGGGGGGGGGGGGGGGGGGGAGGGGTGCGCCAAACACAATCCCAGCAGAAAGGGGGGCCCTGACAGGAGCTCCCACCAGATGAAGTTCCTTTACCAAAATTGATCGTCTGGTTGCCGGCGGTGCACTCACCCCCAACCCCTTTCGCAAGCTCGACACCCCAGGCCGACCTAAAAAAGGTATGGTCACCCCATAGGAGAGGAGGGGGATGTGGGCAAATGGGGGGTAACAAGTCCGCAGAGGACCACGAGAAGAGGGGGGGGCGACACTGCATGGGAAGGAGGGGAGCTTGGGGGTCCGACCATCCCCGGGAGGGGCCCACTTCCACCCCAAAACCCTCCAGGGGTAGAGAGGGTACAGCTTCTTACAGTACCAGGAACAGGGTGGGCACCACTCCCGTCAGACCACCGCCCCATCGGGATGTAGGTGGCTGTCAGCCAGGAGGAATGCTGTGACTCAGGCTAAGGCCAGGTCATATGCGCTCTCGCGAGACGTTTAACTTGCAGGTCAGCCCCCGTCCGGGGTGGCTATGTTGTGGCCGACCTAGCTTGGAGCTGAAGCCTGCGTGGACACACTGGCCAGACTGGGAGGACCCTCTGGATCTAGATTATCCAGTCTGTCGCCCAGTCCGGCAGTTGATTGTAGATTCTCACTGAAACAAAATAAATCTAAAAAAAAATTCAATTAAAAAAGGAAAAACTTGCCAGGGGCAGAGATCCCAGCAAGGAACTAGGTCCTTACTCCTGACTAGGCAAAAAAAACAAAAAACAAACTGCCTATAGCTGAGAGTGGGAGAATACCCCCTGGGACTGCCCCATAGGCGTAGTCAAGTTTTCTTTTTCCTGCATAGTGTCCCACTCCTGTGGGGGAGCAGTATAACCCAATGGTCAATGAGATGGGACAACATCAGTTGTGCTTTTGGGGTGAGAGGGAGAAATGAAATCTACGTATAAGGAATTGTCACTATAGAAACTTAGGCTGAAAGTGGAGTATACAAATGGGGGTAGAATACAAAAAAAAAAAAAAAAAAAAAAAAAAAAAAAAAAAAAAAAAAAAAAACACTGCATAAAAGTCTGCTTCAAGAGTCAATAAAATACTTCCAGAAACAAAACGATTATTGTTTTGGAATTGCCTTCATGCTCAGACATTTACAGTGCATGCAAGGCAGCCCAATTATATTTCTGAACTGAAAAATGTTCAGTAGTATATACAAGGATGCTCAGGCTTTTGCACATACTGCCTGCCTGGTATATTCTATACCCCCCACCCTCTTTCAATTTTAATCTCCCACCTCACCTTGCTCTTTTTGCATACAACATGGCAATCTGTGGGTTCATTTTTATGGCTTCGGTTAGTAAATCGATGGCTTTCTGGAAGTCACCTACAAAGGAAATGAACAAGAAAAAAAAAAAAAAAAAAAAGACAAAAAAATATGTTTATATATAAATTTTATAATTCCATTTTTTTTTTTACAACTGAATATGCAGTGCCTGATACAATATTCTATTTTCGGTATAGCTTCTTCCATCATCACACCTTATTGCACCTTTTGCCAACTTCTAGAAGTAGCAGTATTGCATCTGTATTGTGACCTGACATGGGGCGAGATTTGATTAACCTGGTGACATGTTCTGAAGTTATTTTATTTAATCCAGTAGCTGGGAACATATGACATGAAAGCAACGTAACAGTGTAAAACAAAGACTTTACATACATGCTTGACATGTCTCAGGGATCAGAGGTTGTAATCTCTGTGGTAGACCAAATTGTAAAATATGTAGGCAGATATCGGTTTTCACTTCAATATAGGAAAAAAAAAAACAAAAAAAAAACTGTGGAATAAAAGGAAAGATAGTGGATTCAGTGGGGGGTCAGAGATAGAAGCAAACGTGTTTATTAAGAGGTGATGGGGGGCAGAAAGTACAAGCCCTCCCCGTGTCGTTTACTTGCTAGGTTCAGCTGAATGGTTAGATTTGGCAGGGCAGCGGTGACAGCCAGTCACTATAGGCAGGCAGGCAGTGGAAGCAGACTGGAAAGATCCACAGGATATCTGAGAAACAGGAGCTGTGAGAGGACACAGCTTCTTCAAAAGAGGCAGGAAAAATCTAGAGCATGGCCCACTCCTCCCTATGGATGTCAGTACAGCATTTCTTCCGCCTTAAAGTGGAAGTAAACCCATTAATTCAGTTTGAAAAAACAGTGCCGGAAATGTAACACTCCCATTGGTAGTGCTCTCAACCAAACTGTCAAACCATCCAATGACTGGTATCATAACTGATCACATATGCAGCATCATGGCAGTTGAAGATCAAACAAAGGCCAAGATGGCAGCTTGCTTGCTTGAAAACGATAGGAGGGTTTACTTTCACTAACTGTCATCATGCCAATGAGAGTTTAAAAAGTGAACTGGGGCAATGGAGGAAGTTTCTAGTGACTCAGTGCGACCTGCATTACTCTATATGTGAGGTCTTATAGACAGAGCACACTGAAGCATATTCTGTGGATAGGAATCCCTAGCGCTTTGTAGGTTACACAGTACACTAGATTAGTAAAGCATCACAAATAAAGCCTAGTGCCCAAGCACATCTAATGGAAATCACAACATCTTACCATACAGCGGAGTATGGATACAGCCATTTAATGCTAAAATGGTTGAGACAAAAAGGCATCAGAATCTAAATGAGTCTGTAGAGACTGGGTCACAGCAGAGGCGGTGTGTAATGGATCTAAACTCAGTGCCCAGTATTTAAGTAGAGGGTTTGTGGGGGTAATGAGTAGGTGAAGGGAACGAACCCGGCTACCCCACGGATTACCAGATAAGTAAAATCCGGTTAGGGGTTTCAAAAAGGTATTCGGAGGGCAGACCTTTAACTTTACGACTGAACACTTTATTCACAAAGTGAGAAAACAGACTGGGTCACACCAGTGCCACTGCTTCGAATTCAGAGAAAAACGGTACACAGAGTTTGAAAAATCCATTGGCTTATTTACAAAGTGGTTTGTCAGACTGGGCATACCAGCGGCAGTGCCACGGATCTGGATGAAGCATTTTGCAGCCAATTGTCACAATTCCCCCAGATATGGAAAGCACCACAATGCAGAGACCAATGCCTAACGGTCACAAATTAGCCTATTGTCACCTTGTCTGTGGAACTCTTCACAGAGTGAGTCTTAAAAAAACTGGGTCACACCTAAGGCTGTGAACCTGGAAAGCGCCATACAACCAACAGTACACACAAGCCTGGAAGATGCCAAAAAAGCAGAACCTATCGCTCAAAGATCACATCTCAGCCCTACAATTTCCAGTCTAGCACGGTATGGCCTCCAAAACTGTTGTTGATGATAGCTATCGTAAGGAGACTAGCTCAAGCAGCTTATGTGAGGTCTTGTTTGAAGTTAGCACAGTAATACAGTACATCCATGGTGTAATGATTCTCTTGATAGCAGATAAATGTCAGCAAAAATAGAATTTGCGTGGTTAATCACGGTTTTCTTTTTATCTCTGCAGAGGGCAATGGACAATCCTGGGTGGAGACACACTCCCGGTGATAGAGGCAGGGTATAACTAGATCCCCATTTATATAATGGGGAGGACAGGTGTCTATAATTAAGATGGCACACATCTCCCCCAGGACTGTCCATAACCATCTGCACCAGTATCTGCAATTGCTAAGGTTTGTACCCCATTTTTTGCTACCCCTGCGGGGGACACTGTTTGTCCACCTCACATCTTCATTTAACTATTATAGTTATGTCATTCAATGTGGTACACTTACTCAATTATGCCCTACTTACAATACTTTACTACATGCAAACTGGTCCCCTTCTGGATTTGGATCATCCTGGCCTTGGGGGGTCCTTGCGGATGCACAGGGTGTCCACGCATTGCCGTTGTTGCCCACTGCATTAAAAACGTTTTCAGCCCCATCTGATAGAACCATTGCGTGTCAGTTGACTGTGTTAAATTTAAGTGTACTGCTCATCCAGTAGCCTGTGTATGCTAACCGATTGCGTTTAAATGGAATGATACAACAACGTTACAGCAACTTTACGCATGCCAATTCTGCCTTTTTACATTATAGAGTGTTATACCCTAATGATCCTCTGGAGGAAATACTCTGAAACATGTTGGGATTCATCCAGACCTCCGCAGCCGATTTAGCATATGCAAGCAGCTTTTTTGGTGGAGTGTATTGTGATGTTCTGGGTTTCTTATACACACACAAATTATATGTGCCTTTTATACATGATATTTGTTATATGTAGCCTCTTTTGAGGTTTCTTGCTTTTACTCTTTATTTCTAATAAATTGGCTTTGTGCCTTTTAACTAAACTATTCGGTTTATAGTCTGCCTGTAAAATCCCTGAGGGGTGTATGCTTGCACATAGGTGCACTTTGTTTCCATTACAATTTTGGATGTTTGCTGAAAATGTTGTGTAGGCAAGTAGTCTAAAAGGCTACCTTTAGCGCTTGCTTTAAAATATTGAATTTAAAGTGAATATATAAAACTTCATAAAATAAATATAATATTTAAAATATTAAATTGATAACTCATATTCCATAAAACATTATTACATAAAAAGTCCAAAATTTAAAATGTCCGATATAAATATAAGGTGAGTCCTTAGTGCAAAAAAATTCCAAATAAAAATTCCAATAAGTGTGCAATATAGTGAGTCCTTTGTGTAAACTTTTTTTACAAAAGTGCAAGTGCTCAGCGCGGTGGTAAATCCTGTGACAAAGGTAAGATTCAATCACTTACCAGACGTTGTGGGTCATGTGTGCCTTATAGCACCGTGACCTATCAAACTTGTATAGCCTTCCAGGCTAAACGATCTCTTTAGCTTGCTTCAGAACGGGTAAGGTGATAAGGTTCCCCTCTGTCTCCTCTCCCCTCTGTTAATATGAAGAAATCCTTGTGTGTTTGTCTGTATCCGTCTGTATCCATGTGGACACAGACAAACACACAAGGATTTCTTCATATTAACAGAGGGGAGAGGAGACAGAGGGGGACCTTATCACCTTACCCGTTCTGAAGCAAGCTAAAGAGATCGTTTAGCCTGGAAGGCTATACAAGTTTCATAGGTCATGGTGCTATAAGGCACACATGACCCACAACGTCTGGTAAGTGATTGAATCTTACCTTTGTCACAGGATTTACCACTGCGCTGAGCACTTGCACTTTTGTAAAAAAGTTTGCACAAAGGACTCACTATATTGCACACTTATTGGAATTTTTATTTAGAATTTTTTTGCACTAAGGACTCACCTTATATTTATAATCGGACATTTTACATTTTGGACTTTTTATGTAATAATGTTTTATGGAATATGAGTTATCAATTTAATATTTTATATATTATATTTTATGAAGTTTTATATATTCACTTTAAATTCAATATTTTAAAGCAAGCGCTATAGGTAGCCTTTTAGACTACTTACCTACACACGATTTTTTACTATAGCAGCTGCTAATAATATACACAATTTTAATATATTTATTCACTAAAGTATAATCACAATATATATAATTTAATTCACTTATTTATAAATACGTGGCGCGGGGTATATACACCAGTATATTCCTTGCTGAAAATGTTGTCCACACTGTGAGCTCACCACCAACTATACTTTGCAAGTAATGACATCTAGATCTAGGAGGTGCCTGCATACTCCTGCAGCCGTTTACCAAACTTCCTGTCATGACAAAACACAGGCAAAGCTCGAACACTTCCAGCTGGCATTACCACTGGTCATAATGCCCCAACGCAACAAATTCACATTAGCCCATCATATGATGGAAAGCTTCAATGGCTAGTAGGAAATGTGTAAAAAGGTAGAAAGGGGTGGGTGCAAGTCACAAAGATCTGAGATTTGGCCTAATTACACCCCAACATATCTGCAACAACCTACCAAACCTGTAAAAGGGATGAGTGGTATAGCACAGATTTTTAGATTACCCTGAATGAACCCAATATCACTGCTGCCTTACTTTTATATAAAGTGAGACACCAATGGGTGGTGAATAGCACCTCTAGGTACTTCCATTTTATAACTAGTAGCAACTTTTTTTTTCCCCAGGTAACTGATTTTTAATTTGCCAAATCAGCAAGTAATTCCACAGCTTTGTTAAGACTTCCAGTTTGTTAGGTTAGGTTTCCAAGCATACTTCAGCAGCACATCCAGTTTGTCTATTGCATTTTTAAATATCTCTATAGCCTCAAATAATACATTTGATTACCAACAATACAGACCTGCTCACGGATATAGAAATACGGGAAAACTTAGGGAACAGTGACCATAGGTCAATTGGTTTCAGTATTAATTACAGTAATAGGAAACACAAGGGTAATATAAGGACACTGAATTTCAAAAGAGCCAATTTCCCTAAACTGCGCTCGCTGCTAGAAAATATCAAATGGGATAGAACCCTGGGAACAAAGAACACGGAGGAAAAATGGGAGTGCTTCAAGAGCATACTTAACAAGGGGGTGGGCCAGTGCATTCCACAGGGAAATAAATTTAAAAGAGCAAAACTAAACCCTGGGTGGCTAAACTCCAACATAAAAATGTATATTAGAGCTAAAGAAAAGGCCTTCAAAAAATACAAGACTGAGGGGTCATTGGCAGCATTTAAGCACTACAAAGAGTGTAATAAGAAATGTAAAGACGAAATCAGGGCGGCTAAAATAGAACACGAGAGACATATAGCGGAGGAGAGTAAAAAGAACCCCAAGAAGTTCTTTAAGTATATAAACAGTAGGAAAGCGAGGCCAGAGCACATTGGCCCCATAAAAGATGATAAAGGAAAAATGGCCACTGAGGACAGAGAAAAGGCGGAAGTGTTAAATAATTTCTTCTCTTCAGTCTTCACAAAGGAATCGGGGGGCTACACGAACCTTGCTTGTAAGGCCGAACTAAATAATACACCTCAGGAAGTGCCGCCATGGCTAACAGAGGATAGACTTAGAGCTAAACTAGAGAAACTTAACATAAATAAATCCCCGGGACCGGATGGCTTGCACCCGAGGGTTCTTAATGAGCTCAGCCAGGTGATTGCCAGACCATTATTCTTGATCTTTAAGGATAGTTTACAGACGGGTATGGTGCCAGCTGATTGGAAAAAAGCCAACGTGGTACCAATATTTAAAAAGGGGCCGAGATATATCCCGGGTAACTATAGGCCGGTCAGCCTAACATCAGTAGTCTGCAAAATTTTGGAGGGGATGTTAAGGGATCACATACAAGACTTTAGTAATGAAAACAGTATTATAAGTAGTAATCAGCATGGATTCATGAAAAATCGTTCGTGCCAAACCAATCAATTAACCTTCTACGATGAAGTGAGCTGCCACCTAGATAAAGGAAAGCCTGTGGATGTGGTGTATCTGGACTTTGCAAAGGCCTTTGACACCGTTCCCCACAAACGCTTACTGTACAAACTAAGGAAGGTAGGTATGGACCATAAGGTGAGTACCTGGATAGAGAACTGGCTCCAGGGGAGAGTACAGAGGGTGGTGATTAATGGGGAGTACTCGGATTGGGCGGGTGTGGAAAGTGGGGTCCCCCAGGGTTCTGTCCTGGGACCAATCCTGTTTAATTTATTCATAAACGATCTGGAGGAGGGGATATCGAGCACAATCTCAGTATTTGCAGATGATACAAAATTAGGCATGCCAATATCTTCTATGCAGGATGTGGAAACCTTGCAAGCGGACCTAAACAAAATAACGGGGTGGGCAACTACATGGCAGATGAGATTTAATGTTGAAAAATGTAAAGTAATGCACTTGGGGGTCAGAAACCAGAAAGCAAGCTACTCACTAGGGGGGGAACCTCTGGGTGAGTCTAGGATGGAAAAGGACTTGGGGGTACTGGTAGACAACAGGCTTGGCAGTGGCATGCAATGCCAAGCCGCCGCAAGCAAAGCCAACAGAATACTGGGTTGTATAAAAAAAGGGGATTCACTCCAGAAATAATGAGATTATTCTCCCGCTCTACAAGACTCTGGTCCGGCCACATCTGGAGTATGCTGTCCAGTTCTGGGCACCGGTCCTCAGGAAGGATGTGCTGGAACTGGAGAAAGTCCAGAGAAGGGCAACAAAAATAATTAGGGGAATGGAGGACATCAGCTATGAGGAAAGACTACAAGCACTGAACCTATTCTCTCTGGAGAAGAGACGATTGAGGGGGGATATGATATCAATGTACAAATACTGTACTGGCGACCCGAGCATAAGGAACAAACTATTCAGAGAAAGGAGATACAATAAGACACGTGGCCACTCACTAAAACTTGAGGAAAGGCGGTTTAACCTTAAAGTGCATAAGGGGTTCTTCACTGTAAGAGCGGTAAGGATGTGGAATTCTCTTCCACAAGCAGTCGTATCAGCAGGGAGCATTGATAGTTTCAAAAAACTATTAGATGGACACCTTAAAGACCACAACATACAGGGGTATACAATGTACGGTTAACAGCAAACACACACACACACATCATAGGTTGAACTGGATGGACTGATGTCTTTTTTCAACCTCACTAACTATGTAACTATGTAATTTGTGTTTTTAACTAACTCAAGATTGGACACTTTCATCCCTTCCAGCCCAGGTCATTTTTCAGTTTTCACCAGGTCACACATTGAATGGCAATTACTCAGACATATACAAAACTTACAGTTACATGGTTTATCTAGCTAAAAGAAGAAAAAAAAAAAAAAACACACACACCGCTCCATCCAGTTCAACCAACAGAGAAAAACAAACAAAACACATTGAAACCTCCATATACACTATCCCAGCCCTCAAAAATTCAACTCGCCTGCTCGCATTTTGCGAGTGAATTGATGAGCAGGGCGAGTAAGAACAGGGCTGTACTGTAGGGGGAATATGCAGCTGTGTGTGTGTGTTTCATAGCCCAATGAGCAGCTTCCCCCCCCTCCAGGAATGGGAGAGGCTGAACCTGCTCTGCTTTCTCCCGCCCCTCTCTCTCCCTGTGCCCGCCCACACACTCAGTGCAGTCCGTGCTGCGTGAATATGTGTGAAAGTTTAATTAGCAGCCAGCAGCTACATGAACATCTCTGACTGAGTGAGAATAAGATGACCGGACTTACTCCTCCCTACCCTCTCACCTCCCCCCCCCCCCCCCCCCTCTGTCCCTGTCATCTTCCTCTCTGTCCCTCGGTCACATGCTATATGTGCCTGTTCCATGAAAGTGGGGAGGCATCTATTTCTGGGGAGTCTAAAATCCAGCTATATTACTCCAGGCACATTGGTGGTGGCAAGCAAGGGAGTTCCCTATAAACCTACGCTAGTGACCCTTTATGTATGAACAGTTTCCTCCTGCTCCATCTACTTCAAGTTTAATTGACTTTTGATGGACTCTTATTGATTCTATTTTATTTTATTTATGCATTCATCTTATGCATTTACTTGTCTGTGAAGTTTATATCTATAATTGTTTGGTTTATTATATTTTCATTGTGGTACATCAGCACCCGCAGTGATTCAATTGAAACTATTGTATGAATGGTAAGAGGTTACCACCACTACTGAAATTTTAGTCAGAAAGACCTAGAGTTTTTTGATGAATTTCAATTCTACATATTAACTATTAAGTAGCAGCATTTGTGATATTGATTTATCTATATATTTTTTCTTTGACTTTAGCCCCGGGTTAACACTTATGCGATGCAGGAAGGCTGCGAATCCGCAGCCTGTTCCCGCATCGCAAACGCACCCCCGGCAGTTCACACTGCCATATGCGATACGCTGGGGATGTCAATGTAATCTTAACGACACCCCCAGTTTGATCGCATATCGCAGTGCGATCTTGCAGTTCGCACAGGATCGGATCGCACAAGTGTGAATCGCTGTGCGATCCGATCCTGATGCGGCTGCCAAAAATGGTCCTGTGCGTGTTTGCTGCGGGTGCGGTGTGTATTTAGCCATACAAAGTGTATGGCTAAACTCGCACCGCACAGCCGATCGCATGTAATGAAGGAGCAGTGCGCTCCGACATTACATGCAAACGCCGCAGCCGCACAAATGTGAACCGGCTCTTAAGCGCAGAGGATCACACAACAGTCTATAATTTATAGTCTATTTATAGTGGTATTTCTACACCATCTCTATCTCCCTCCGTGTCACCCCCCCTCTCTCCTTCCGTGTCACCCCCCCTCTCTCCTTCCGTGTCACCCCCCCTCTCTCCCTCCGTGTCACCCCCCCTCTCTCCCTCCGTGTCAGCCCCCCCTCTCTCTCTCTGTGTCAGCCCCCTCTCTCTCTCTCTCTCTCTCTGTGTCAGCCCCCTCTCTCCGTGTCAGCCCCCTCTCTCTGTCAACCCCCCCCCCCCCCCCCCGTCTCTCTCTGTCAAACTCCCTCTCTCTCTCTGTTGAACCCTCTCTCGGTTGTTGTTGTTGTTGTTAATATTTATTTTTGTAACTTAATTCTGAATAAAACATTTAACAGTGTAATTTTAGGAGATATTTTACGAGGGCGTGTTTAGGGGCGGTGCAGGGTAGGGTTTGGGTGGGGCAACAAGTGGCGAGTAACTTTAAGGCCTGGCTAGTAGCTCAGGACAAAATTTTGAGCCCTGCACTATCCTATACCCACAGTTGATCCAGTATACACTATCCTATACCCACAGTTGATCCAGAAGATAGGGGGAAAAAAAAAAAACAAATAAAGCATGATCCAAATTGCTTCAGCGCTTATCCTCTTATGACTTTAAAGGTAATAAAGCTACACCAAGTTCACTATATGGACCACTTCTATATTCATACATGTTGCTCATATGCCCCATTAACCAGTTCAGCCCCAGAAGGTTTTACCCCCTTAATGATCAGGCCATTTTTTGCGATATGGCACTGCATTAGGTTAACTGACAATTGCACAGACGTGCGACGCTGTACCCAAATAAAACGTATGTCCTTTTTTTTCCCCCCCACAAATAGAGCTTTCTTTTGGTGGTATTTGATCACATCTGCGGCTTTTTTTTTTTTGGCGCTATAAACAAAAAATAAGGAGCAACAGTTTTAAAATAAATATATTTTTTTTCTTTTTGCTATAAAACATACCCAATAAAGAAAATGTAAAAAAAATCAAAATGTATTCATCATTTTAAGCCAATATGTAGTCTGTTACATATTTTTGGTAAAAACACAGTGCCGGTTCACATATATGCGATGCGGGAACCCTGCAAATTGCAGGCAGTTCACAAGGCCATATGCGCATCGTTAGGGGTGTTAATACAATGTTTAACACCTCCAGATCAATTCGCATATCGCAGTGCGAACTGACAGTTCGGACATTAATCGAATCGCATTGGTGTGAACCACCATGTGATCAGTTTCTGCTGCGGACCCAAAAAAGGGTCCTGTGCGTGTTCTGTCTGAATCCGATGCAAATTCAGCCATGCAATCTGTATTGCTGAATTCGCATTGCACAGACATTGCATGTGATTTTCAGAGCAGTGCGCTCCGAATCACATGCAATGTCTGTCATCGCTATAGTGTGAACCGGGGCTTCGGTACCTGGTAACTTTTTTAAGAAGTCTCTCAAGGCAGCATCTGAGAGCTAGCCTCCTCCCACTTGAAACAGGAAACAGAATAGTCTACCATTATAAAAACTTCAGTCATACCTTCTGCCTCAGTAATAAGTGCCAAAGGAACCCTCAGTAGCTAAAAAATCCTTTAGAAAAAGCCCCTTTTCCTATTGTTGTTTAGGGCGGGAACAAACGCTGCCCTGAAAGACTTCTTAGTAAAAAGAGTTACCAAGTACCTAACTGTTTTCTCTAATCGTCTTCCAGGGCAGCATCTGAGAGGATGTAGCAAGCAATATTTACTAGGGAGGGGAGAAGGACTAGAGCACCCTGCGACCAAACATCTGGTCCTGCTTGGACAGCTGGTCAATGCAGTAATGCCTAACAAAAGGTATTGAAGCGCCACCATGTCTCTGCCCTGTAGGTCTGCTCCGGAGATGCCCTGGCTCTTTCAGCGGTCCATGAATCCCATTCTATGGTCGAGTGGGTCGTGATTTTGCTTGGTGGGGCAAGGTTTAAAGCCTGGTAAGCGGTCTTAATAGCAAGCTTAATCCATCTGGCTATCATACTCTTCAAGGCTTGTACCAGCTTTGGTATTACAGCAGTTGGGGAAAGCGTAACTTAGATGGGGAACCCAGCTTTGGCTGAACACATCCACTCTGATATTTTCATCCATCGGGTTTTGAGAGAAGAACTTTGGGAGTTTCGTATTCGCCTTTGCCGCAAATCGGTCCACCTCTGGCATCCCCCAGACTCGGGTAATCCATAGAAAGACTGCCTGGTTTAAGGATCACTCCGTCTGCCTTATGATTTTCCGGCTTAGGAAATCTGCCAGTATGTTGTCTGTCCCTTTTAGATGGATGGCGGAGACTGATCTGCCATTTTCCTCTCCCCATAATAGAGCTGTTTCGGTCAGTTCCATTAGACAGGGCGACTTTGTTCCCCCTTGTCTGTTCAGGTATGCCATGGTTGTGGCGTTGTCTGACTGAATCCTGACATCTTTGCCCTGGAACGGCCGGCTGAAATGCCTTTAGAGCTTCGTCTATGGCTATTAGCTCCCTTAGGTTGGAGCATGTTTGGGCCCAGTGGGGGTTTCACTTCCCTTGTGCATAGTGGCCCCCCCATATGTGCTCCCCAGCCTAGAGCGCTGGCATCCATAGTGATCCGCACTGGATCGTCCTGTGTCCTATTGTCCTTTTGATTGCGAGGGGAACCGTGAGGGTTGCCTCTAGGGATGCGGTCCTGCCATCCCATTGGGCCAGGATGTGGTTCTGCAATACTTATGTGGAGCTGAGCCCACGCAATGGCTGGAATTGAGGACATCAGTAGTCCTAAGACTGCCATGCCCCGTCTTACAGTCATGAATCTGGTCTCTGTTAGGGACACCATTGCTTCCATGATCTTCCTGACCTTTTCTTCCGGTAAGAAAATCTTGGTCACTCTGGCGTCCAGCATGTAGCCTAAGTATGTGATTCTTTGGCTTGGCGTTTGTTGCCATTTCCATTTGTTCACTATCCACCCTAAGCCCTCCAGGTAGGATATGCTTACGTGTAGCTCAGCGCTCAGCTTGTCTGCCGATTTGCCAAAAAATAGTAGATCATCTAGGTACTGTATTACTCCTATGCCCCATTGTCTTAGCCCCTTTAGGGCTTCCGCCATTATCTTTAAGATGATTTTGGGTGCTGAGGAGATGCTGAAGGACAGGGCCTTGTTATCGTGAATCTTAGGTATTTTTGGTAGTTTTTTTTTTTTCTAATAGTACGTGTAGGTATGCATCCTGTAGATCTACTGTTGCCATGAATGCTCCTACCGGAAGAATATTTCTGGCAGAGTAGATGGATTCCATCCTGAACCTTTTGTATCTTATATTCTTGTGGAGTGGCTTTAGGTTCAGTATGAGTTAACTTGCCTGATGGTTTTCTTCTTGCAAATATCTGCGAGCAGACTCCCGTTTTTTTCTTCCCCTGACGGTACCTGGCAAACCACCTTTTGAGCGATTAGGTTCTCTAATGCTGCCAAAAATTCTACAGATTGGTCTGAGTAGTATGGGAGTTTCCTCGCCAGATACTTGGTTGGGAGGCGAGTTCTATCGAAAAGCCTTCTGTTACTGTGCGAAGAATAAACCCATTACATAGTTACATAGCTTGTGAGGTTGAAAAAACATCAGTCCATCCAGTTCAACCTATGATGTGTGTGTGTGTGTGTGTTAGTACATTGTATACCCCTGGATGTTGTGGTCTTTAAGGTGCCCATCTAATAGTTTTTTGAAACTATCGATGCTCCCTGCTGATACGACTGCTTGCGGAAGCGAATTCCACATCCTTACTGCTCTGACAGTGAAGAACCCCTTACGTATTTTAGGGTTAAACAGTTTTTCCTCTAGTTTTAGTGAGTAGCCACATGTCTTATTGTATCCCCTTTCTCTGAATAGTTTGTTCCTTATGCTAGGGTCCTCTCCAGTACAGATTTTGTACATTGATATCATATCCCCCCCCTCAATCGTCTTCTCCAGAGAGAATAGGTTCAATGCTTGTAGTCTTTCCTCATAGCCGATGTCCTCCATTCCCCAAATTATTTTTGTTGCCCTTCTCTGGACTGTCTCCAGTTCCAGCACATCCTTCCTGAGGACCAGTGCCCAGAACTGGACAACATACTCCAGATGTGGCCGGACCAGAGTCTTGTAGAGTGGGAGAATAATCTATTTCTGGAGTGAATCCCCTTTTTTATACATCCCAGTATTCTGTTGGCTTTGCTTGCAGTGGCTTGGCATTGCATGCCACTGCCAAGCCTGTTGTCGACTAGGACCCCCAGGTTCTTTTCCATCTTAGATTCACACAGAGGTTTCCCCCCCTAGTGAGTAGCTTGCTTTCGTGTTTGACGCCCAAGTGCATTACTTTACATTTTTCAACATTAAACCTCATCTGCCATGTAGTTGCCCACCCCATTATTTTGTTCAGGTCCACTTGTAAGATTTCCACATCCTGCATAGAAGATATTGGCATGCTTAGTTTAGTATCATCCGCAAATACCGAGATTGTGCTACATATCCCCTCCTCTAGATCATTTATGAACCATTCTTTGAGATACTCTCCCACTGGTGAGCAAAAAAACGCCAACCTGCCCCCCACCTGGAAACCATCATTGTTTTTTGCCCTTTGGGTCGGTAGGCTTGAGAATAAAATCTATTTTGCTTTTTTGGGCCCGTCTTATTAAATCTCCTGGACGAAAGGTCGTTTTCTTTTAGCGCTTTTTAGCTTGAGGAAACCCCTTGTTTTTGGCTGCGGTTCTAAGACTGTTTCCAAGTCAGGTCCAAATAGTAGATCACCCATGAAGGGAATGCTGCACAATCTGTTTTTTGGATGCAATGTCTCCACCGTAGGAATATAGCCATAGAGCTCTCCTGGCTGAATTAAGCTGGTAGCTTTGGCTGATGTTCTTGCGGACTCTGCTGATGCGTCTGCTAGGAACGCCGCCGCTCTGGTTAGAGTGGGTATGGTTTTCACTAGCTCTCCCCTTGGGGTATCTCCCTCTAGTATTTCCTGCAGCGGAGTTAGCCAGACTAGGAGGGTACTAGCCGTGCAAGTGGAAGCTATGGCTGGGTTGAGGTTTGCCGCCGCTGCCTCCCAAGCCCTTCTCAAAAGTGCTTCTATCTTTTTATCCATGGGATCAGCAAGGATACCAGTCATCAAAAACCAAATCTGATTTGTTTGCGACTCTGGCCAGGGAGGCGTCCACTATAAGGCATTTTGCCCAGGGTTTGGTGTCCTCTGGTGTGAAAGGGTATCTGCGTTTAATCGCAGCCTGGGTAAAGAGCTTCTTTTCTGACTCTTCCCACTCTCTTGACCAGGTTACATAGTTAGTGAGGTTGAAAAAAAGACATCCGTCCATCCAGTTCAACCTATGATGTGTGTGTGTGTGTTTGCTGTTAACCGTACATTGTATACCCCTGTATGTTGTGGTCTTTAAGGTGCCCATCTAATAGTTTTTTGAAACTATCGATGCTCCCTGCTGATACGACTGCTTGTGGAAGAGAATTCCACATCCTTACCGCTCTTACAGTGAAGAACCCCTTACATACTTTAAGGTTAAACCGCTTTTCCTCAAGTTTTAGTGAGTGGCCACGTGTCTTATTGTATTTCCTTTCTCTGAATAGTTTGTTCCTTATGCTAGGGTCGCCAGTACAGTATTTGTACATTGAGATCATATCTCCCCTCAATCGTCTCTTCTCCAGAGAGAATAAGTTCAGTGCTTGTAGTCTTTCCTCATAGCGGATGTCCTCCATTCCCCTAATTATTTTTGTTGCCCTTCTCTGGACTCTTTCCAGTTCCAGCACATCCTTCCTGAGGACTGGTGCCCAGAACTGGACAGCATACTCCAGATGTGGCCGGACCAGAGTCTTGTAGAGCGGGAGAATAATCTCATTATTTCTGGAGTGAATCCCCTTTTTTATGCATCCCAGTATTCTGTTGGCTTTTCTTGCAGCGGCTTGGCATTGCATGCCACTGCCAAGCCTGTTGTCTACCAGTACCCCTAGGTCCTTTTCCATCCTAGACTCACCCAGAGGTTCCCCCCCTAGTGAGTAGCTTACTTTCGTGTTTCTGACACCCAAGTGCATTACTTTACATTTTTCAACATTAAACCTCATCTGCCATGTAGTTGCCCACCCCATTATTTTGTTCAGGTCCGCTTGTAAGGTTTCCACATCCTGCATAGAAGATATTGGCATGCCTAGTTTAGTATCATCTGCAAATACTGAGATTGTACTAGATATCCCCTCCTTTAGATCATTTATGAATAAATTAAACAGGATTGGTCCCAGGACAGAACCCTGGGGGACCCCACTTTCCACACCCGCCCAATCTGAGTACTCCCCATTAATCACCACCCTCTGGACTCTCCCCTGGAGCCAGTTCTCTTTCCACGTACTCACCTTATGGTCCATACCTACCTTCCTTAGTTTGTACAGTAAGCGTTTGTGGGGAACGGTGTCAAAGGCCTTTGCAAAGTCCAGATACACCACATCCACATGCTTACCTTTATCTAGGTGGCAGCTCACTTCATCGTAGAAGGTTAATAGATTAGTTTGGCAAGAACGATTTTTCCTGAATCCATGCTGATTACGACTAATAATACAATTTTCATTACTAAAGTCTTGTATGTGGTCCCTTAACATCCCCTCCAAAATCTTGCAGACTACAGATGTTAGGCTGACCGGCCTATAGTTACCCGGGATATATCTCGGCCCCTTTTTAAATATTGGTGCCACGTTGGTTTTTTCCAATCAGCTGGCACCATACCCATCTGTAAACTATCCTTAAAGATCAAGAATAATGGTCTGGCAATCACCTGGCTGAGCTCTTTAAGAACCCTCGGGTGCAAGCCATCCGGTCCCGGTGATTTATTTATGTTAAGTTTCTCTAGTTTAGTTCCAAATCTATCTTCTGTTAGCCATGGCGGCAGTTCCTGAGGTGTGTTGTTTAGTTTGGCCTTACAAGCTGGCTTAGTGTAGCCCCCCCGATTCTTTTGTGAAGACTGAAGAGAAGAAATTATTTAACACTTCCGCCTTTTCTCTGTCCTCATTGGCCATATTTCCTTTGTCATCTTTTATGGGGCCAATGTGTTCTGGCCTCGCTTTCTTACTGTTTATATACTTAATACTAATTTCTTGGGGTTCTTTTTACTCTCCTCCGCTATATGTCTCTCATGTTCTATTTTAGCCGCCCTGATTTCATCTTTACATTTCTTATTGCACTCTTTGTAGTGCTTAAATGCTGCCAATGACCCCTCAGTCTTGTATTTTTTGAAGGCCTTTTCTTTAGCACTAATATGCATTTTTATGTTGGAGTTTAGCCACCCAGGGTTTAGTTTCGCTCTTTTAAATTTATTTCCCTTTGGAATGCACTGGCCAATCCCCTTGTTAAGTATGCTCTTGAAGCACTCCCATTTTTCCTCCGTGTTCTTTGTTCCCAGGGTTCTATCCCATTTTATATTTTCTAGCAGCGAGCGCAGTCTTGGGAAATTGGCTCTTTTGAAATTCAGTGTCCTTATATTACCCTTGTGTTTCCTATTACTGTAATTAATACTGAAACTTATTGACCTATGGTCACTGTTACCTAAGTTGCCCCGTATTTCTATATCCATGAGCAGGTCTATATTGTTGGCAATCAGTAGGTCAAGTACCGCATTGTTTCTTGTTGGTGCATTCACCATCTGACCCATGAAATTGTCCTGCAAAACATTTAGGAACTGCCGAGCCTTGGCTGAGTGTGCGGTTCCTTCTGCCCAGTCTATATCTGGATAATTAAAGTCCCCCATTATAATGACATTTCCCATCCTTGCTGCCAATCCTATCTGTAAAATTAGGTCCGCCTCCCCCTCCGGTTGGGGGGCCTATAGCATACGCCCAATATTACCTTTCCCACTGTGCCTTCCCTTTGAAACTCTACCCATAGGGATTCTGCCTCGTCCATAGCTCCATTATTAATATCATCATATTTACCTGTATACTGTTCTTAATATACAGACATACCCCTCCCCCTTTTTTACCTTCTCTATCTCTGCGATAAAGGGAATACCCCTGAATGGTCGCCATCCAGTCATGAGAGCTGTCAAACCAAGTCTCAGTTATCCCCACAAAATCTAAGTCCTCCTCAAACATCAGTAGCTCCAGCTCTCCCATCTTGTTGGCCAGGCTTCTGGCATTGGTATACAAACCTCTTAATTTCGACCGGTTACATATATCCTCATTTGATGTTTTTAGGCTGCTTTTTTGATTTTTCCCCATACATAGGTTTTTTTCAGAGCATTGTGTACTGGAAAAGTCCTGGGTTTTTTCGGCTGTAAGCCTTTATACATTTTGTCCTGCAGGGTGCTCCTTTCTGCTGCTTGATGCCCAGAGTGTCTGCTATGGCTCTTACCAAATTATCTGTGTCCTCTGAGGGAAAAAGTGTATACTCGTCCTCTGGATCCTCATCATCAGAGTCCGAATTTAGGTTGTTTGCGGATCCTGAATCTGGGGCACCTGAATCTGAAACCTCCTCCCCCTGGTCCCCCTCCTTTCCACCGATAGGAGGAATGGGTGCTTTACTGGTAGATGGGCTGCTGCCTCGGTTGGAACTTGCTGGGGCCTCCAGCTTCCCTTTAGCCGTACAGAGGGAACAGATAGTGCTTTTGATCTCGATCTTTCTTAAAAGGAGTCAAGCAGGTCTTTAAGGAAACCCAGAGATTCCTTGGCCACCATTTTGTTGATGCATTTTTGGCATACTGGTCGTATCCATTTAGGAGGAAACCTGTGACCGCAAGAGGTGCATGCTTTGCTGCTACTCTTTGCCTTTTTCTTTTCTGGGGCCTTAGCCTGCAATGAAACAGAACGACAAGGCCCTATGAGGTAGGCAGTTGCCATATACCACCGCCAGAGACGTATGTAGTGGGGTAAAGACTGAGGGAACTCCAGAGTACTCTGGCTTACCTTGCAGCTTTCCTGACTAGCAGGATCTGCAGGGCAGGGTGGTGAGGCATTTGACATAGTCCCAGGAAAAAGACCCCAGCAAATGGACCTTCATACTGCTTCCTGCCCTAGCTCCTGCCCCGCCCCCAGCTGCCCCCGTGCAGGTTGGTGGACATACCTGCACATCCTTCCGCTGGTACTTTGTGCTCTTCCTTCTGTTAAGGCTTTGTCCCTTTGTTGGTCATTTTTTTGAGACGATGAATCGTTTTGTCTTTTTGCCCTATTCGCGATGTCGCCTGGCAATGACGTCAGCGGAAGTGCAACCCTTGAACTTTGGGCGGAAGTCCGGCCCTGGAGACCTCTATGCCGACTTCTGCCCTTCCCAAGATGGCCATGGCTGGAAGCGACGCAAAGTTCCACCTCCATCTTGCTCCTTCAAGAGCAAGCAGATTACCTGCGGCTGGCTCGAGGCCCCTGCAACGGAAAAACGGAGAGGGAGAAGACCAGAGAGTCCCGCAAAGCAAGGCCCGGTCCAAGATTTTCCGGCTTGAGGGACCTCTCTGGAGTATTTTGCCCAGGCTGACCTCCGCCAGGTATGTTGATGGGGGGGGGATACCACTTGGGTACCTTACAGCTGGGTTCATGGTTGCATTCCCCTCAGTAGGAGTGAAACTTCAGGCGAGGGCTAGCATTGCCCCATTATGCTAACCCTGACCTTCCTTTCCGAGGCTCCGTGAGCTGAGAGGGAGGCTGGTCAGGGAACCTCCTGCCACATAGCAAGGAGACTGTAAAAATAATAAACAGGTGTAGCTCCTAGAGGATCCGAAGGAAACACAAAACAACTGAGGCAGAAGATATGACTGAAGTTTTTATAATGGTGGACTATTGTGTTTCCCATTTCAGATGGGAGGAGCCTAGCTCTCAGATGCTGCCCTGGAAGAAAAAACCAAATAGTGTATATTGATTGGTTTGAGCAAAAGTTATAGCATCTACAAACGATGGGATAGATTTATGGAATTTTTATTTATGCTAGTAATGGCAGCGATCAGCAATTTTTAACAGGACTTCGACATTGCGGCGGACAAATCTAAAGCTAAGTGACACCAATAGTGATCAGTGCTTAAAGAAAAATACACTATTAATGACACTGGCAGGGAAGGAGTTAACATCAGGGTCGATGAAAGGGTTATGTATGCTCCTAGGGAGTGATTACTGTGTGTGTGTGGCGCCTAAATGGAGAAAGACAAGAGCCCCGTGTTTAGCAGAAACACAAAATCTCCATCTTCCTCTGTGACAGAATGGCAGTGTGCCTTGTTTACATAGGCAGACCACCATTCTACCTCTCCTCTGAACAGTCCCACTAGGTCCAATCAAAGCGGGAGTGGGTCACGCCCCCCCCCCCCCCCCCCCCCAGACCCAGAGCATTTAACCAACTTTTTAGTCAGGTTCAGGCTGCTATGTTGTTGCTGCTATGTTGTATTTCCCCCTGCACTAGTAATGCAGAAAGTGAGAGGGTGTACAGCAGTTTGTGGATGAGAAGAGAAATAGACTTACAGCAGAGAGAAGAAATGCTTGTCTTCAATCTTCTTGAGAGGGAATTTGCCATTGCTGATTAAGTGACCATTCAGGTCTTACTAATGATTTGTACAGGGACAAAAATGATCTCTCTCACTCTGTGGTCCCTATCCTCTTAATAGGAAGGATTGTGCTCGCTTTGGAATTCAATGCTTGGCATTGCATGCTACTATTAGGTTTATGATCTACAAGAACACCAGGATCCTTCTCCACCATTGATTCACCCTGTTGTACACCCCCTAGTATGTATGGTGCATTCACATTCTTAGCCCCAAGTGCATAAAACTTTACATTTATCAACATTAAACCTCATTTACCACACAATTGCCCAATTAAATAGTGCACTGAGGTCAGATTGTAAGTTGGAAACATTCTGTAAAGGATGCTACTCCACTTCATTGCTTGGTGCCTGAAATTACTGAAATGGTAAGTCTAATGGTGCCTGAAATTACTGAAATGGTAAGTCTAATCCCAGATTCTATCTATCTATCTATCTATCTATCTATCTATCTATCTATCTATCTATCTATCTATCTATCTATCTATCTATCTATCTATCTATCTATCTATCTATCTCAAAAGTAAGGGTCCCAACACTGAGGTAAACAACCTTAGACCATTCAGAGTAAGAATCATTAACCACTACTCTCTGAATATGCTCTTTTCAAACTATTTACAAACTGATTTGTCCAAGGCTGTAGACTTTACCTTACACATTAGCCATGTGTGGGGAACGGAGTGAAACGTTTTTGCAAAATCCAAGTAGGGATGCACCGATCCGATAATCGGATATCGGCCACGATACAAATAGCTGTATCTAGATTGGTAAAATTAACAGATCCACAGGCCGATCCGGGGTTTCGTCGCAGCAGAACCTACGTCATTAATCAGCCTCACGTGTGTGTCGGGTATGGAGCGCGCCAAAGAGTCAGCTGTGTGGACATATTACGCGCTTGCCACGACAACTAGTTCCACAGCTGTTTGCAAAGTAAATGTTTCGAGGGGAGGTGGTATAACTGCAAAGTTCAATACTACCAAGTTAATCAAGCACATCCAGAAACACCACGCTAACGAGCACGCTGAATTCCTGCAGCTCAACAAAACAAAAAGGAGCAGACAATACAGCCCAGCAGCAACAAACTTTGCAGGATGCATTTTAACAACGCAAAAAGTTTCCAATGGAAAGTATGAAAGCATCAGCAATAAACACAGAAAGTTTTGGAATTCATTGTTTTAGATGCTCAACCAATGTCAGTTGTTAAAGATGAGGGCTTCCGTCGCCTACTGGAACACTTTGAGCCGAGGTACTCTCTTCCATCACGAAAGTATTTTTCTGAGACCGCCGTGCCAAAACTGTACAAAAAAGTTTGCGAACACGTCTCAAAAGAGATTAAAGATATAAAGGCTATGAGCTTTACTGCAGATATATGGAGCTCCGATGTGTGTCCAATGTCGCTTTTAAGTTTAACAGTCTACTGGTTGGACACGAGCTGTATACCGCATGGTGCAATGCTTCAAGCTAAAAACTTTCATGGTTCACACACCAGCGATACCATTTCAGCTGCAATTAAGGCTATACTTGACCAGTGGCACATTCCTTTGAATAAAGTGCATGTCATACTCTGGGACAATGCAAGCAACATTAAAAACGCCATAGACAAAATGGGAGAACAGAGCTTAGGCTGCTTTGCTCACAGCTTGTAGTCAATGAGGGACTACTGTCACAACGGAGTGTGAGCGATGCCATTGCAATCGGTAGACAAATTGTGGGGCATTTTAAACATTCTCAACTTGCGTATTCAAGGCTGCAAGATATCCAGCTCCAGATGCAAATGCAACCTAAACGCCTGCAATAAGACGTCAAAACAAGGTGGAATTCTACATACTTGATGATACAGAGTCTTCTGGAACAGAAGCGAGTCCTCTGTGCTTACATTGCTACCATGATGACCTGCTCAGTACACTGACCACTAACCAGTGGGCTTTGCTAGAAAAAACAAGCATTGTTTTAGCACCATTTGAAGAGCTATCAAGGAAATTAAGCTCATCGACTACCTCCACCGCTGACGTCATTCCAGCTGTCCCCATCCTCACGCATCCTTGCTAAAAAAAGGCAATGCGGATACTGGTATCAAAACAATGAAAACAACGCTGCTTCAAGCTGTCAACAAATGCTTCGACACTGTGGAAGATGAACCCCTCTATATTCACTTGCCACCCTGCTGGACCCGAGATATAAAGACAGGTAAGTGAAGATTGTGTAACCTAATTATTAAATTAGCCCATCAAGTGTTAGAATTATTTCTAAAAATGTTTAAATTTACAGCATGGCATCTCAAATACAGTAGAAGACAGTGTTATTGTGAAGAGGAGAATAAAATATCTATCATATATAGACCTAATAATAATAAATGAATTAATGTCATTGTCATTCATTATTCTATATTATAGATTTTTTACTTTCCACAATAAACACTTCTGCTGTATTTTATGAGATGCCATGCTGTAAATTTAAAGATTTTGAAATTCTAACACTTGATGACACTAAAAAACCTGAGGCTGATTATATATATATTATATATACACATACATACACACACACATATACACACATATAATTTGTATAATAAATGATATAAAGAATGTAAGCCTATGAATATATATAATTTTTACTTTAATCAGCCTCAGGTTTTTTAGGGTCATCAAGCGTCTCAGATTTAGCCTAACCTATGTTTTATTTCTGTTTCAGATACTTTACAGGTGCACAATCTGCAAAGCGTGCAAAAGATGCACTGACAGGGGAACTAGAGGAAGACTTGGCGAGCAGCACAGCTGGAGCATCACAGGCCTCGGGAACCACAAGACAAGGTCCCTCGGGTGGAAGCAGCAGCAGGACCGAGCAGCTTTATGCAAGAGTTTGACCACATTGTGGAGGAGTTTGAACTAGATCCCAGTGCAGCAAGCAGCTCGAGCCCTGCAGTCCAACTGCATGGATATTTTGCAGAGAAAACCCTCGCTACCTCAGACAACCCATACCAGTTCTGGGGAGTCAACAAATTACCTCGTCTTGCTGCCACAAAATACCTCTGTGCCCCCTGCACTAGTGTAGAAAGTGAGAGAGTGTTCAGCACAGTTTCCAGCATTGTGGATGAGAAGAGAAATAGACTTACAGCAGAGAGCAGAAATGCTTGTCTTCATGAGAAAGAATTTGCCATTGCTGATTAAGTGACCATTCACTGGTCATGTGTGAATAACCTTGATGACACAAAGAAATGGCATTTGTAATGTAAACAGGTAGTCCAGTGTCACTGTCACACGCCACCATCAAATTGTGATGGTGGTGAGTGTGACACTGGACTACACGTTTACAATATGCTATTTGTATGTGTGATCAAGTTGTTGTTCGGCCAACTTTTTAATCAGGTTCAGGCTGCTATGTTGTATTGCCCCCTGCACTAGTAATGCAGAAAGTGAGAGAGTGTTCAGCACAGTTTGTGGATGAGAAGAGAAAGACTTACAGAAGAGAGAAGAAATGCTTGTCTTCAATCTTCTTGAGAGATCATTTGCCATTGCCGATTAGTCTCGGTTCACAGTGCGGCGATCCGACTTAGGGGGCGACCTGTGAAGTCGCGTGCACCGCGACTTCGGCACGACTTGCACGGACTTCATAAAATAAATGTCTATGCAAGTCGCTCCAGGTAGCCCCGAAGTAGTACAGGACCCTTTTTCTAAGTCGGAGCGACTTGTGTTGCTCCTATTAGAACCGTTCCTGTTCTACACTATGGGACGCGACGGTGCGTGACTTGTCAGGCTGACCAAGTCGCCTGACAAGTCGGACTAGAGTGAATGGAGACTTAAGCGACCATTCAGGTCATGTTTGTGTCATGTGACTTTGAATCAACTTGATCACACAAAGTCTTGGCATTTGTAATGTAAACAGGTAGTTTAGTGTCACTGTCACACGCCACCATCAAATTGTGATAGTGGTGAGTGTGACACTGGACTACATGTTTACAATTTGCTATTTGTATGTGTGATCAAGTTGTTGTTCAACCAACTTTTTAGTCAGGTTCAGGCTGCTATGTTGTTGCTGCTATGTTGTATTGCCCCCTGCACTACTGTAGAAAGTGAGAGAGCATTCAGCACAGTTTCTAAAATTGTGGATGAGAAGAGAAATAGACTAGACTTCTAGACTTTGCAGAAATGCTTGTCTTCATGAGAAAGAATTTGCCATTGCTGAGACCATTCACTGGTCATGTATGAATCAACTTGATCACACAAAGAAATAGCATTTGTAATGTAAACAGGTAGTCCAGTGTCACTGTCACACGCCACCATCAAATTGTGATGGTGGTGTGACACAGGACTATAGGTTTACAAATTTAAAAGTAGGAAAAAAAAATAAAGTAAAAAAAAAAAAAAAAAAAAAAAAAAAAAAAAACATACACTACTGGTTAAAGTTTATAAGCAGAGCAACACCAAACTAATTGCAAACACTCTTACCATCTCCCAGAGCATCAATAGCCTCTATTTTTTTTTCATTTGCCTTATCCATCATTTCCTCTGTGACCTGAATTAGAAGATAATCAAAAAACAAAAATATCCAACTTTTACACAGAGCACAAAAAAGTCCCATACATTTACTTACTATAGCAGGTTTTCTCACCTGTGTCAGAAATGGGCACATTTGCTACATTATCAAATTTACATAAAGGCGAAGTTCACTTTTTTCCCAAATTCCAGCTCCCCTTTGTACCAATGTATTCCATTCATGTAACTCTTTTGCAGAAAAGAAAAAGCTCTCTATAATATCTTAAACCAGCCCTTGACCTCAGCATCCAGTCAGCATCCAGTTTGTTGTATGAAAAAAAAAATGGGATTTTTGACTTGCTATAAAATTCATTTCTCTGATGCTCATTGACAGACAGCTCCTGATATTCATAATCATTGGTTATACTGCCCCCTACAAGAGTAGGACACTAGGCAGAAAATAATTCTGGCAACACCGATGAGTAGTCCCAGGGGGTATACTCCTCTCTGCTAAAGCCACTCAGTTTTGTTACAAGCAGTGTTAGAAGAATTATAATAATTTCACAGAGGGGTAGGTGCTTTGTCAATCGACATCAGAGAATCATATTTTACGTTAAGTAAAAAATCTAATTTTCGCTTTCGTTCATTGACGGACACAGCTCCTGATATTCATAACCATTGGGACGTCCCAAAGCAGTGTTTAACATGAGGGGTGGGAACAACAAAAATTCCCAAGGCTAAACATTACCCAACCAGGCAACAGGAGCTCAACCAAACAACTGGAGCCCACCTGAAAAAAACAAACAAAAAGGATCAGGTCCTCAAACAGCAGCCTGCAAAACCTTGTGGCCAAAAGGAGCATCCGCAGATGCCAACACATCCACTTTAAAACTTTGCAAAAAAAAAAGTGTGCACGGACGACCAGATGGCCGCCTTGCAAACCTGCGTCACTGACGCCTGATGACGGAAAGCCCAGGAGGCACTAAGGGCCCTAGTAGAGTGCACATTGAGAGGGAAAGGAGGAACCTGACCCTTGATGGAAAAGGCCTGAACCACCGTCTGTCTGATCCATCTGGAAATGATTGCAGAGGAAGCAGACAACCCTTGTCCATCAGTGACCACAAAGTCTGACTTCCTGAAAGACTCCGTAGCGGCCAGGTAAACCGTAACTGCTCAGACCACATCCAGGACATGCAAGGCAATTTCTTTTGGATGTTTAGGCCTGGGACACAGGGAAGGCAACCTTTGGAAGGAACAATGGACAGGGGCAAAGAACCACCTTATCACCAGGTAAGGTGAACGACAGGATAACACCACCCGTTTGGACACCCTGCGCACGGCAGTGATAGCCACCAAAAATGCCAACTTCTGGGACAGCGTAAGCAGGGGAATCAGCGTAAGCAGGGGAATCTCCTGAATATTTTCAAAGGGAGGCTTCTATAGAGCTGAAAGCACCAAATTGAGATCTTAAAGGTGGCAACGAAGCCCGCCCTGGGAGAAACCAAATGTTGGACACCCTGAAGAAGGGTACGCACCAGGGAGTGTGCGGGCCAAAGGTTGCTGGAAGAAGGCTGCCAAAGCAGACACCTGGCCCTTGATGGTACTCAAGGCCAATTTCTTTTCAGCCCCCCCGTTGAAGGAAGGTCAAGATCCGAGCCACCGAGAAGGAGCAAGGGAGAACCCCCAAGAGACTCACACCACGCAACATACGTCTGCCACGTACGATGGTAGATCTTCCTAGAGGTAGATTTCCTAGCTTTCAACAGTGTAGGAATCACCGACTCAGATTAACCCCTATCCTTCAGCACCTGGCGCTCAACAGCCAAGCCGTCAAAGCCAGCGACTGTAAAGCAAGATGGAAGATCGGTCCTTGGGACAGCAGATCCTCCCGAGAGGAAGCTGACAAGGAACGTCGGCAACCAGTCGCACCAGATCTGCGTACTAAGCCTGACAAGCCCAGTCCGGAGCCACTAAGATTACCTAAATCCCTTCTGCCTCAATCCTGCGTAGAAGTCTTGGAAGAAGCTTGAGAGAGGGGAAGGCATACATCAGACAATGCTGACCCCGCAGTCTGTGGCGTCCGCCAGAGGATCCCTTGACCGAGCCACAAACCTCTGCACCTTTCGGTAGAGCCGAGATGCCAACAGATCCACCGTGGGGGTGCCCCACCGAAGACACAGCTGATGAAACCTTTGGATGAAGGAACCACTCCCCATGGTCAAAACGCATGCCGACTGAGGTAATCCGTCTGCCAATTTTCCACCCCGGGAGTGTGTATGGCAGAGAGGGCTAGAAAGAACTGTTCTGCCCACCTTAGAATGACGGATACCTGCAGAGCCACCAGGACACTTCTTGTGCCCCCCCTTGGTGTATGACATAAGCCACGGCATTGTTTGATTTAATGCATACTGGACAACCCTGAAGAGGATCCGTCCAATGATCCAGACAGTCTGATGGCTGATGGAGTTCTAAGATATTGATTGGGAGTGTGGACTCTTCCAGTGTCCAGAATGCTTGCTTTGGATGCCTTCCCAGCCAGGCTGGCTGGCATCCGTGGTGACCACTGTCCAATACAAGAGAAGGTAGGAATTTCCCAGGCGAAGCGCCGGAGAAAGAAGCCACCATATCAGGGACTCCTTCGTGCCCAGACTCAGCCAGATCTGATTGTTCAGAGACTGCGGAGTCTTGTCCCATTTGGTCAGAATTTCCCTTTGCAGGGACCTCTTACGGAACTGTACAAGTGTGGAACCACCTCGAAGGAAGACACCGTCAGGCCCAGCACCCGCATGCAAGTCCCGAGGGATGACCATTTGTTGGACAGCAGGAGGCGAATTGCAGCCTGCATTTTCTGGAGTTTGTCCAGAGAAAAGGGGCACTCTGGACTATCTGGGCCTGACTCTGGACTCGGCCTTAGCCAGTTTTGTGGATGGAACCAAAAGCAGACTTCTGAAAACTCAGAATCCAGCCGAACACACAGAGTTCGTATTGTGATCTCCAGTGTGTGTGTGTGTGTGTGTGTGTGTGTGTGTGAGTGAGTGAGTGAGAGAGAGAGAGAGAGAGACTCCGCTCGCAGAAGGAGATCATCCAAGTAGCCCAGATCCAACATTGGCATAGCAAAACTAGCACCAGGGCATCCTTGATATCGATAGAGGCGAGGAAATCCCCGATGCAGGGATGCCACCACCGTTCGAATGGACTCCATTCTGAACTTCTGTACCCGCATAAAGCAGTTTAGCTTCTTGAGATCCAGGATTGGACGCACTTTGCCTTCCTTCTTGGGAACTGTGAACAGGTTTGAGTAAAAACCCTGAAACTTCCTGAGGTCAAAACCGGGACAATCACCCCTTGAAGGAACAAGTCTTGTACTGCCCCAAACAGGCCCTGTAAGCAGTCTGGGGAAAGGCACAAGTTGGAAGGAAAAAACCTTGCCGGGAGACAAGAGCTAAACTCGATCTTGTAGCTGGACCGAATTACTTCTTAGACCCACTTGTCTTGCACCCGGGAAGTCCACGGGTCCAGAAACCAGTGAAGATATCCCCCCATCCCCGATACAGATGAGGGCGCACCTTCATGCAGAAGGAGCCTTGTCCCCGGGTCTGGAGAAACCCGATCTTGGCTTGCCAGACCAGGTTGATTAGGATCCTCCAGAAGAGTCCCTGAAAGGCTCCAAGCCCTTGTCAGTTGACCCTGAGGGGCAAAAAAAACTTCTTATGGGAGGTAAGTAAGAAGGAAGGCCCATGTCTATGACGAGATTCCCTGCCCTTAGTAGCCTGCAGAAGAAAAGTACACTCCCCCCCGTGAGACCTTTAATGAGGTCATCCAGGGTAGCTCCAAACAAGCTTTCTCCTTGAAAAAGATTAGCCTAGGCCTTTTTTAAAGTCTGATCCGCAGACCAGCACTTCAGCCAAAAAAAACAAGCCAAAGGACCACTGCCAAGGTGAGCCGCATCCGAAGAGGCATCACAGATAAACTGCAGCCCCTGGATCAGCTGGTCCGCCAGCTCTGCAAAGACAGGGGGGAGCTGTTCTCCCTCCAGGTCACAGTGTAGCAGCTTAGCCCACTTTGCTTTGGATGGCTTGTGAGTGCCAAAGGGCACCTGCGACTGCGGCCTCCATCTTCAGAGCCTCACGCACAGATACAATTAGTGCATCCACCAGCAACTTTTCGTGCGCGGTCGCAGACGTGGAGGGCTCATCCTCACTACCAGAGGATTCCAGGGGCGTGGTTGCAAACCCAGTAGGATGACCCACGTCCGCCGAATCAGATTCAGGATCTGAGAAGACCAAGGAGGCAGGGGAAGGCGTGGAGCACTTTTTGTTAGCCCGTCGCCTGCAAGCCACCTCCACCCGGGACACAAAGGACTCCAGGACCACCATCAGTGCATCAATGGATGGTTGGGACCCAGAGGGCCCCGCAGCCTCAGAGAGGGGATCAGGTGGGGAAATGTGCTCCAAAGACTCCATGAGTCACCTGGGGGGACCTCATAAAAAGTGTAAAAACACTGCTAAAGGACCACCCACACCACACTGGCAGCACCGCCTGGTCGCCAGGCACCAAACAATCCTCAGTAGAGAGGGAGAGGACCCCACCAGACTCCCCACCCGCAGAAACAAGCACCTGCAGCCACCAGGATAATGCACTACACATGCAGCGATCAGGAAGTAAATTCATCCAGGAGTCAGCACCAGGGGATGAGGAGGGGCTCCACCGCCGAAGTCACCGCCCACAGGGCTCCACTGTCATGGCCGCTGCTATTTCCAATGGCAAATCACAAGAAAATGCTGGCCAGACTACACAAATATGGCAGCCGTGTATAGAAACACACAGGCTACAACAAAATGTCAGCCCCGCGCAGCACCAGGAGGCTTACAGGGACCCAGGAGGGAGACCAGGCCTCAAGGACAGATCCAGGTAGGATGGGGGACCCTGGCAGGAGCCCGCGCAAGGTAAAAGCCCCCCCCCCACATCCGAGGAAAGTAGTCAGACCACGCAAATAGCCCCAGCGTGGAGGGGGGCAGGATGAGGGACTTGGCAAGGGCAGAGGTGCCTGCGGGAAGAAGGGGTCCACGTCCACCCAAAATCCTCCAGGGGGAGAGGAGGGACAGCTACTCACCATACCAGGGACCAGGAAGGCACTGCTCCAGACAAAACCCCTCTCCATCGAAATGGGAGGGCTGTTAGCCAGGAGGAACACTGCGACTTGGGCCGAGACCCGGTTGCATGCAACCTCGCCAGACCTTTAACTCGCAGGCCAGCGGCCGACCTAGCATGTAGAGCTGAGGTCTGCGTGCGCTCGCTGGCCAGACTGGGGTGACCACTGGATCTGGATTATCAAGCCAATCGCCCAGTCCGGCAGTTGATTGTAGATCTCACAGGAAAAAATCCTGACTTGGCAGAAAAAAAACTGAGTGGCTATAGCAGAGAGAGTGAGTATACCCGCTGGGACTACCCATGGGTGTAGCCAGGATTATTTTCTGCCTAGTGTCCTACTCCTGTAGGGGACAGTGTTACTCAACGGTTATGAATATCAAGAGCTGTATCTGTCAATGAACGAAAGAGAAATTTCTCCTTTACTTCCTGGAAGGCCCTTAGGTTGAGAAAACCAGTAAGACACAGGAAGGAGTTCACCAGCTGACGTCATTAAGACACACACTGCATCTGCCCTCCCTGCTCCAGGAGCTGACTCCCTCCTACCTCTGTGCACACATACAATCAATGTCAAGGAACAACATTCTCCCTGAAAACACAGCCTTAAGCTGGATACACACTATACAACTTTTGTTGTCAGATTTCCTTTAGATTTACCTTTTCTATGTAGTGCAAGGGCCTGCTGGATTGCATACAAATTAAAAGTGTTTAGGTTTGACCTCATATTATATGATTTTGGTAAGTCTGAAGGAAAAAAATCTAAAGAAAATTTTATAGTGTGTATGGCCCATTAGATTTACCATCAACTATGTAGTGCAAGGGTCTGCTTGATTGGTTACAGAGTGATTGTATAGATGGTGTGTCCTATTACGTATATACTAGTTTTGGTAAATCTAAAAGGAGATTGTACAATCAGCTTGTGTAGCGTATGGTCACCTTTACATCAAAAAAGTTAAACTAGTTGTAGTTTGTGTCATTATTTGTTAAAAGCACCAGAAACAAACATTTTGCCACGTAAAAAAACAAGTGACAAACACACAAAAAAAACAAACAAAAAAAACACACAACCTGCAAACCGCAGCGCGCCAAAATGTCTCATGAGCTATTTTGCCACGTGCAAGGCAGCCCATTAAAAACCAAAGAGCTGCTCCAAGTGGGTCAGCAAAATGAGCCAAAAAACGCATGCTACCACTAAGCTAGGTGCCATGGGTTTCAGAAATGCATATCATGCTTGCGTCGTCATTACATGTTAAAGGCACCCCAAGAGCGGGTATAGCAGGCCTGCATTTGCCGTGAAACAAATGCACCACAATCTACTCCCAGAAAATTTCTGAAGCTTCTTTGGGCTGACTGTTCGGCGTAGGACAGCCTATTAGTGAATAGGCTGCCCTACGCGCAACATGCCAAAATGCTGCCCCCCCCCCCCCCCCCAAAAAAAAAAAAAACCTGCATGTATCGTTAGGAGTTCACCCTACACAGAGATGTAATCCACCCCCCCCCCCCTCCTATGTACTTGTGTAAAGCTGGCCCCACACTATGCAACCTGATTGTACAATCTCTGTACAATTTATTTTAGATTTAACAGAACTATGGAATAGAAAGACCAACCTGAACAATCCATTCAATTTGTATCAAACCTGGTAGGCCCTTGCACTACATAGCTGATGGTAGATTTAAAGGAGATTGTACAAAAAGAGGGTGTAAGTTGGTAAAGTAATAAGAAAGGTGTGGTCCAGAGTGGTAAACACGCCCCATCACACCCTTTTCTGTGATGCAGCAAGGCAGTGCATGCTGGGATTTAAAGTTTCCTGGATGTCACATGATCTACAGGAAGTGATGGAAGCAAAAAACATTTTTCAAAACATGCAAACAAGCAAATTCAAATTTAAAAGCCACCATAGATGAGGTAAGTGAGAGAAAAATCACATTGCAATGGCTGGGGCAGAATTTACATTACAAAACACTTCTATTTATCATGAAAAGTGAAATTCTGCCTGAAAAGGTGAACTTTGCCTTTAATACCCAGAGCTTAACTGTACAGTACACATTAGGATACTCTTCAAAAACACACAGCAGACATATTACGTAGTGTTTGGGATCTGTTTGCTAAAGCTATCAGCTGTAAATAAGACCGGGTCTTATATTAATTTTGGCTACAAAAAGCACACTAGGGCTTATTTTCAGGGGATGTCTTATTTATTTACGGTATGCATATAAGGACAATCTTAAAGTGGTTGTAACCCTAAAAAAAAAAAAAAAAAATATATATTATATATATATATATATATATATATTCTAAATGGATTTTTGTAAAATCTTACCCTAAAATCCTTTTCTCTTAGCTCATTGACAGACGTAGTCCTCGGTGATTCAACACCCTCGGGTTATGCTGCCCTCCACAGGAGTAGGACTAGACAGGAAAGAAAATGCTCTGGCCACACCTTAGGGGCAGTCCCCGAGGGTATATCCTCTCTCTCTCTGCTACAGCAAATCAGTTATGTCACAAAGCAGTGTCTAGAGAATTTAACCCAACTCCAAAACAGAGGGGCGGGTACTACGTCTGTCAATGAGCTAAGAGAAAAGGATTTTACGGTAAGATTTTACAAAAATCCATTTTTCTCTAATCGCTCATTGACAGACGTAGTCCTCGGTGATTCAACACCCTCGGGACGTCCCAAAGCAGTACCACAAATGAGGGGTGGGAAAATGGAAATCAAATCCAATCTAGAAGGCCCAACCAGTGCCAACTAGAAGTTTACAATGCTCATCCTCAGTGATGAGACAACAGAAATTTTTCAACAGAAAAAAACCCTCGAGGTAGACCACCGGTCTCCTCAAATTGCGGCCTGCAAAACCTTGCGGCCAAATGAGGCATCCGCCGATGCCATCACATCAATCTTATAAAATTTTGTAAAGGTATGTACCGACGACCAGGTGGCCGCCTTACATACCTGGACCACCGACGCCTGATGGCGGAAGGCCCAGGAAGTACTGAGCGCTCGAGTGGAGTGCGCCCTAACAGGGAACGGAGGATTCCGACCCTTAATAGAATAAGCCTGTACCACCGTCTGTCTGATCCATTTGGAGATAGTCGCGGCAGATGCAGGCAACCCCTTTCTGGGGCCATCCGGGATCACAAAAAGTGAATCCGTCTTACGGAACGATTCCGTCGCCTTCAGGTATACCCTGATTGCCCGAACCACATCCAAGGAATGCAACGCATGTTCCCGATGATGATTGGGCTGAGGACACAAGGAAGGTAGTACAATATCTTCATTCAGATGAAAATCTGAAACCACCTTTGGAAGAAAGGATGGCTTAGGATGAAGCACTACCTTATCCCTATGAATCACTAAGTATGGGGACTGGCATGATAATGCAGCCAGGTCTGACACCCTGCGTGCAGAAGTGATAGCCACCAAGAAGGCTACCTTCTGGGATAAAGTAAGCAAGGGAATCTCCCTGATGTTTTCAAAGGGAGGTTTCTGTAGAACCGACAAAACCAAATTAGGATCCCAGGGCGGTAAGGGCGCGCGGACTGGTGGAGCCAGGTGCCGCACCCCCTGGATGAAATTCCGCACCAAGGACTTGGTAGCTAAAGGTTTCTGAAAGAAGATAGCTAATGCTGAAACTTGACCTTTGATGGTGCTCAAGGCTAGTTTCTGCTCAACTCCTTTTTGCAGAAAGGCCAATATTCGAGTCACCGAATAGGTACGTGGAGGAATCCCTAAAGATTCGCACCACGCGATATAAGTCTTCCATGTGCGATAATAGACCTTGCTGGAAGTCGCTTTCCTTGCTTTAATAAGGGTAGGAATAACTGAAGCTGACAACCCTCTATCCTTCAGTACCTGGGTCTCAATGGCCAGGCCATTAAAACCAGCGACTCGACTGTAAAGCACGATGGAAGATTGGTCCTTGAGACCGCAGACACTCCCTGAGACGAAGTTCCCAAGGAACGTCCGCGACTAGCATGTCTAAATCGGCCAGACCGGCTAGACGAGGCCAGCCTAGAATTTCTTGGACCACTGGCGCTGACTGGATCTGAACCAGGCGGCCCTAGAGCTATCTGGCCCTGACCATCCGACAAAGTCTGCTCGTTCTCTGTTCCCACACATTTATCAGACACCTGATTCCTGTCAGGAACGGTGACCTCTCCTGGTTGAACCTCAGGGACCGAAGTCACCTGGCTAAAGGCTTCTTGGTCTGTCTGTTCAACCGGATCCGATTCTTGTGGGGAACTGAGACTAATCTTTGGAAAAGGTAAAGAAAAAGATCTGTTCAGGGAACGGTAACTGCCGCTCCCTGTAGTACTTAAATGTTGGAAGGGAAGAATCGTACCGGTAGCAGTGATCGATGCTCGATCTAATGCCCTGAATACCGGTGAAGACGTCCCCCCCACCCTCAAACCGGGTGGAGGCGCACCTTCAGGCTGTGTAATCCTTTGCTTCAGGTTTGGCTGAGTCGGTCTTTTGTTTGTCCGACCAGCCCTTCTAGAACCCTTCCTGGAGGAGCCTTGCCTTTCCCGCTTGTTCCAGCCGGGCGTACGAACCCTTTATGGGCGGTAAAGAAAGGTCCTCGCTTGTTATGAGGTCCCTTAGCTTTAGCAGCCTGTGGCAAGAAGGTGCTCTTGCCCCCAGTGGCATCCTTAATGATCTCATCTAGGGTGGCCCCAAATAGGCGATTCCCCTGAAAGGGGAGTTTCGTCAAGGTCTTTTTGGAACCTAGGTCCGCTGACCAGCATTTTAACCACAGCACACGTCTGAGGATAACCGCTGACATAGATGCATGCCCTAATAGGGGGGTAGCATCCAAGGCTGCGTCACAGACAAACTGTAGCCCTTGTATAATCTGTACCATCAATTCAGATGTTCCCTGGGGGATATCCTTCCCCCTTCAGGTCCTGGCGTACCAATCTAGCCCATTCCGTAAGTGTCTGGGAAACCAGACCAATGACAATTACTGGTCTAAATGCTGACCCTATCAGGGAAAAGATAGTGCGGGACTCCGCTTCCACCTTCCGATCCACCGGATTCTTAAAGGACGAAGTGTCCTCTGCTGGAATAACCGTGGCTTTATTCAGTCTGGAAATAGGTGGGTCTACCACTGGTGGTACCGTCCATTTCTTAATGAGGGATTCCTCAAACGGATAGCGTCTAGCAATACGTTTGGAAATAGTAAAGGTACGCTTAGAATGCTCCCATTCTTCTTTAATTTTATTACCAAAACACTTGGGTACAGGAAAAACCTTCAGCGTTTTGGTGGGTTTGTTAGTACCAAAGGGAATCTCTGTTTCAGTTGCCTCTGCCGGTGAAACCTCAAGTCTTAAGGTTTCCCGAACCGCCACAACTAGTGCGTCCACCAATGCTTCTTCCCGAATTATGGCGGAAGTATGAACGTCCTCCTCACTGTCTGAAGGAACTTTACCTGAGACAACAGCCCTTGCAGAGGGACCTGCAGCTGCAATGACCATCTCAGACTCTGAGTCTGAAGTGTCAGATGATATAGGGGTAGGCGGAGGTCTCTTTCTTGACCCCCGTTCCTGACAGGCCGCCTCCACCCGAGCCACCATAGACTCCAAAACTGCTGTAAATGCATCCATACTGTGTGCACCGGCGGGTCCCGTGGCCCCCTTGAGGGAAACAGGTGGGGGTACTTGTGTGGCAGGGTCCATGATAATTCCAGTTACTACCCGGAAAATTCAATTCAAAATAAAACTTTTTTTTTTTTTTTTTTTCAGACCCCCAGCGCCACAAAGCCCCTCAGTGTTACCTGCTAGGGATCCCTATCGAGTGAGAGAGAGATAGACCCCCAGGCTCACCACTTGATGCTCAGAGTTCACTGCAACTAGTCTCAGCACTGTCTCGAACAGACAGGAAGTCTCTTGGCTGGCTGCCCGGGAAGAAAGGAGGCGGCTCCGCCCCTCTGTACGCCTTCCGGCGCCTCCCCTAGCTCCACGAGGTGTTTGGGTCACCTCAAACATGGCCGCCCCCATGCTGAAGACACGAGGCTACGCCAAAATGGCGGCCTCGTGCGATCTACGGCGGTCTGTTACAGAATAGCAGCGTGACTGCAGAGTATCTCGGCATCACAAACCTTTCTCTTCATGGAGATCAACTTGGCCGGCGGTACCGGACCCTGGCGGACCGCGTGGCCGTCGGGAGGCATGCCTTAGCTGGAGGAATGACCTGGAAAGCCGCATACATGTCCTGTGGCTTCTGACAGGTAGGATACTTTCTCTTATCACAGTAAGATTCCAGTACTGCCACTGATTACAATCATTTAAACATACTTGCAATTAGATTGTCAGCTCCCAAACCAAGCCTCCTGGCTTTTTGTACACAAAAATCACACTCAAAATAGGGGGATCTGTGCCATGTTATAGGATAGAGGGGAACCCATCCTTACCATACAGAGAGGGGCCCGCGTTCACCACAGGACCCGTCAGGGGAAATGGGGGAACATACTACTCACCGTACCGGAACCAGGCGGGCGCCAACTCCTGACAGTACCCCTCTCCACCGAAGTTGGAGGGCTGTCGACCAATACGGGCGCCGTGACTCATGGTCTTTGGCGTTTCAGCGAGACGTTTAACTCGCAGGGTCAGTCCCCGTCCAGTGGGACTATGTCGCGGCCGACCCAGCGCGGAGCTATGGCCTGCACGCGCTCGTAGGCTGAACTGGGGTGACCACTGGATCTCAACATCCCGCCCGTCGCCCAGTTCAGCTTTCTTGCTTGAAGATCTCACAGGAACACTGGAGAAAAAAAGCTGTCTAAAAATCTTTTTTAAAAAAAAAATCCTGCCAGGACCGAAGATCCCAGCAAGGTATCTAGGTCCTTACTCCTGACTAGACAGAAAAAACTGATTTGCTGTAGCAGAGAGAGAGAGAGGATATACCCTCGGGGACTGCCCCTAGGGTGTGGCCAGAGCATTTTCTTTCCTGTCTAGTCCTACTCCTGTGGAGGGCAGCATAACCCGAGGGTGTTGAATCACCGAGGACTACGTCTGTCAATGAGCGATAGAGAAATATATATATATATCCTGATCCTAGCATGATAGACAGTACAGTCCTTGTGCTGTGTCATTTACCCCTCTCTAGGTTTTAAAAAAAAAACCTGGAAGAAAACAAAATATTTTAAAAAAAGTTTGTGTCCCCTGTCTTCTTTTCTCCTCTTCCCCTGTCAGCTCAGGAGTCAGCATTATAACATTCTGTAACCTCAAAAATAAACCTTGGTTAAAATCATTAAATTATGCAATCTGTTTTGTAAAAAGATGATATAATGTTCAGCGAGTCTCCATTTATAACTTTATTGTGTAATTAAGGTATTTTTCCCAATAAAAAGTTACAAACAGACACACTGCACATTATATAATCGTTTTACAAAATGGATTACATGTTTTTACAGGGATTTTAACTAGGGCTTATTTTTGGGGTAGGGCTTATATTGCAGCTATCCTCAAAAATCACGCTAGGTCTTATTTTCTGGGTAGGGCTTATTTTCAGGGAAACAGGGTAATGCCAGGTGTCAGATGAATAATCATGGGCACTAGAGCAGACTTGCCTTTGATATATATTAAGTACAACTTCTCCAAATGAAGTAAATACAATTGTAACTCTCAGCGTCTGACGCAAAAGTAATGCCAAGTAAACACAGCAACATTACCTCTATATCATCATTTCCCATCTCCTGTGGGGGCTCATCATCTGGTGCAATAACACCTTCATTATCAATATCTGGTTCAAAAACAAAATAGATTAGAAAAACACATAATGGACTAAATTATGGAATCGCATAACTGTTTGTCATTTAGCTTACCCAAGTCACTTTCTTCACTCGCTGGTTGAGGAGTTGGAGATGGAACCCTTTCTTCTTTTATCTCATCGGTCTATAAAAAAATAAATAAAAAAATAAATAAAAATACAGATAATGTTGAAAACAGATTAATCAATAAAAACAAAGATATTGTACATAGGTGAGCACAACAAGCCGATCATGTGATTTAGAATGAGCAGAATTGCAGCTTTACAGTACCCCCATCTGCCAGTATGTATTGTCAGTTTTCCAGTTTTTGATATTCATTCACACATTCATTTTTTTAATAGAGTTCTGTCTGCTTGGGGTCCCAAAACCAGTGTAGCGCTTTGCACATTTCTCAAGCATATGTTGTGCTTCTTAAAAAGCAATTTTTTTTTTTTAAATCAGTAGTTTGGCTATTGCTTGATCAATCCCATAGTGTACAAGCTTGCTAAACAGAACATATATACGTGTGTATGCAGTGTGTGTGGCAATTCACATGCATAGGTGTGAGAAGGCCCATTTAGTTTCTTTTTCACACTAATCAGATGTGAGCAAAAACACACAGGAAAGAATAGGATTCTACCTGAAATGCATTTTTTTACAGCAAAATGCATACATTTTCCTGCAAAACAAAATAAATGTGAATGGGCCCTAAAAGGACAGAAAATAATGGAAAGGTGCTAGTACTCATGATTCCTAAGGTAAAGTGTTGGTAAACCTCTGACATGAAGTATAAACAAAGCATATCCCTCAATAGCCGGGGGTCGGCAACCCATCGATCACTGGCAGGTGACCAGTAGATCGGGAATAGATTCCTGCCCCGCCGACAAAATGGCTTCCCCGCAAAGGTGCCGAGTGGCACAGACGTATGATCAGCTAATCCTAGGCTACAGGGGCTGCCCCCGCCCTGCAGCCACACGTATGCAAAGGGACAGGCACTGCCTCCAGAATAACTCAGGTGGGTTCGGGCTCTTGTCCGAACACGCCTGAACTCCTACTCTATGTGAAGTTCGGCTCTTGGATCTCTGCCCCGTTAACTAAGTTCCTGCAAAGTTGCAGATGGGTGAGGTAAAAATAAGTGCAGAGAGAAAATGGAGCGATTAACAGCCCCCTCTTACTAATTGATCCATGGATAAATGGCAAGGTCTACTTATCAGTCACAGTAAGGTAGGCTCTCATCACATTGTACCCCCCTGCACTGCACGCTCCTGATCGCCCTGCGCCGATTCTTCCTGTCCCCCCCCCCCCCCAGTAAAACCATCATTAAACCAGGTATTGGTACTTTTGGCAGTGTGGGGAGGTGCCAAGTCCTGCTTAAAAATGAAATCAGCATCTCCATAAAGCTGGTCAGCAGAGGGATGCATGAAGTGCTCTAGAATTCCCTGGTAGAGGGCTGCACTGACTTTGAACTTGATAAAACACAGTGGATCATCACCAGCAGACGACGTGGTCCCCAAATCATCGCTGACTGTGGAAACCTCACACTGGACCTCATGCAACTTGGATTTTGTGCCTATCCAGACTCTGAAACCTTGATTTCCAAATGAAATGCAAAATTTTCCACAGTCTGATTTGGGGAGCCATGTCATCTGCTGGTGTTGGTCCACTGTCAAGTCTAAAGTCAGCGCAGCCCTCTACCAGTAAATTCTAGAGCACTTCATGCTTCCCTCTGCTGACTAGCTTTATAGCGATGCGGATTTCATTTTCCATCAGGACTTGGCACCTGTCCACACTGCCAAATATACCGATACCTGGTTTAATGTTAATGGTATCACTGTGCTTGATTGGCCAGCAAACTCGCCTGACCTAAACCCCATAGAGAATATGTGTGATATTGTCAAGAGGAAGATGAAACACCAGACCCAACAATGCAGACGAGCTAAGGCCGCTGTCAAAGCAACCTGGGCTTCCATAACACCTCAGCAGTGCCACAGTCTGATCACCTCCATGCCGCACTGATGCAGTAATTCATACAAAAAGGAACCCCCGGCCAAGTATTGAGCGCATACTATACTGTACATGGACACTTTTCAATAAGCCAACATTTCTGTATTAAAAAATATATAATTTATTTTTTTATTGGTCTTATGTAATATTCTAATTATCTGAGATACCGATTTTTGGGTTTTCAGTAGCTGTAGGCCATAATCATCAAAATTAAAATAAAATGCTTGAAATAGATCACTCTGTAAACGCAATAAAATATAGGAGGAGTTTCACTTTTTGAATAAATTTACTGAAATAAATTAACTTGATATTCCAATTTTATGAGATGCACCTGTATATTCGTAGGGTTCAATACTGAGTTGGCCCACCCTTTTCAGCTAGAACAGCTTCAACTCTAGGAAGGCTGTCCAGGAGGTTTAGGAGTGTGTCTATGGGAAGGTTTGATCATTCTTCTAGAAGCGCATTTGTGAGGTCAGGAACTGATGTTGGAGAGAAGGCCTTGCTCGCAGTCTCCGCACGAATGCATCCCAAAGGTGTTCTATCGGTTGGAGGTCAGGACTCTGTGCAAGCCAGTCAAGTTCCTCCACCCCAAACTTGCTCATCAATATCTTTATAGACCTTGCTTTGTGCACTAGTGCGCAGTCATGTTGGAACAGCATGGGCCAACCCCAAACTATTCCTACAAAGTTGGGAGCAATAAATTGTCCAAAGAGTCTTGGTATGGTGATGCCTTAAGAGTTCCTGTCACTGGAACTAAGAAGCCAAGCCCAACCCCTGAAAAACAACCCCACACCACCAAATGATTTGGACTAGTGCACAAAGTCCTGACTGCAACACAAAAGAACACCTTTGGGATGAATTAGAGCGGAGACAGCAAGCTAGGCTTTCTCTCAAACATCAGTGCCTGACCTCACAAATGTGCTTTTGGAAGAACAAACACACACTCCTAAACCTTGTGGACAGCCTTCCCAGAATAGCTGAAGCTGTTAGCTGCAAAGAGAGGGCCAATTTGGGAAGGGAACTATAATTTAATTATATATAAATAAATAATATCTATCTCACACCCCTTTGCCCACAGTTGATCCAGAGGAAGACAAAAAAAAAAAACAAAAAACAAAAAAAAAAAAAAAAAAAAAAAAAAACAACACACAAGTTTGGCTGCTCTTCTCTCCTGTTCCCCAATATCCTTTTTTTGTGAACTGGTGCCCAAAACTGAACTGCATATTTCAGATAAAGTCTTACTAATGATTTGTACAGGGGCAAATTAATATCCCTCTCTCTCTGCAATCCAGGCGCTCTTAATACAAGAAAGGATTTTGCTTGCTTTGGAAACTGCAGCTTGGCATTGCATGACAAGCTTATGATCCACCAGAACACCCAGATTCTTCACCATTGACTCTCCTAGTTGTTCTCCTAGTATGTATGATGCATGCATATTCTTAGCCCCCAAGCGCACAATTTTACATTTATCAACATTAAACCTCATTTGCCACTTAGTTGCTCAATTAAACAGTGCATTGAGGTTGGCTAGTAAGTTGGAGACATCCTGTAGGGACATTATTCCACTGCAAAGCTTGGTGTCATCTGCCAAGACTGAAATGGTACTTTTAATCCCAGACCCTAGATCATTTATAAAAGATAAAAAGTAATGGTCCCAACACTGAACCTTGGGGTATACCATTGATAACCTATTAGACCAGAGTAGAATAATTAAAGTGGAGGTAAAGCCTAATACTTAAATTCTCCCTTGCAATCATTGTCAGCCTAAGGTCTCAAAATAAAATAAAAATTCCAGGTTTTTCTACCTTTATTTTGCAGTAACCAGAGCCTGTCACATGACTTCAATCCCTCTTCCTTTTGAGTGTAAGAGTGGCCAGTAGGCGTGGTTACTGAAGGCTAGTGACATCACTTCCAGTAAGGGACCCTGTTCCTGTGTAGCTAGTGGGCGTATACAGGATGGGAGGAAGCGATAGGTTCCTGCTCAGTGTTCCTGCTCAGTGCTTCTCATCAATAAGGATGCATTGTGCATCTTTGTGCATGAGAATATGAAGAAATACAATAATCATTGACACAGGATGGCTGGGAGCTCCAGTTCACATATACAGTAAAGCTGTGCAGGGCTTTGAATCAAGTCTACCACAGGAGAAGGGAGCTGGATGCAGGGAGAACTGTCAGTGTAGCTGGAAGTGCACTGGGGTCTCAACTCACAGTCAACAATTACTACTATACATGAACGCCACATGATACCACCTTGTAGTGCGAGTCTAATGCATGACAAGCAGAGAACTCCACACGATCCAACGTAGTGTGAGTGTAACACACGAGAAGCAGAGAACTTTACATGATCCAACATAGGGTGTAACACAAAGGCTGCAGTATAATGCACTGGATTTCTCCCTAGAGTGTGAGTGTGTTGGTGTATACACCGCAGTGAGCATTCCAGCTTTACTGCTATCTCTCTCTAAGCTCGAAGACAAAATGAGGCTTGGAAGAGGAGCCCCTGCACAGTCTGCAGAAGGCTGGGATAGATGGGGGGTGGTGCTGGGCAGGAGAGGGGTGGGGTTGCTAAAAGCTGGTCTTGATTTCTCACACAGAGACCGACAATCTTTCAGGAAGTGCCTGGGAGCTGCCAAATTCAGCTCAGCAGGCAAACTGTTGTCGGTGAAGAACAAGAAACAGTCGATTGTCTAGCTTAGAAAGTCTAATCTGAGCCAGACAATCAGCAAACCTGAAAAGGATTATCAACGTTAAACATATTTAACATACTAATCATGGGCAAATTTTCAAATTTTGACTGGAATTCCCCATAGTTACATAGTTAGTCAAGTTGAAAAAAGACACAAGTCCATCCGGTTCAGCCATAAAAAAAAACAAAAAAACAAACAAACCAGTATTGAAAACCCTACCATACAATCCCATATACACAATCCTATACCCGCTGTTGATTCAGAGGAAGGCAAAAATAAACCCCAGCAAAGCATGATCCAATTTGCTACAGCAGGGGAAAAAAGCGGAGTTAGACTTACCGGTAACTCCTTTTCTAATAGTCTTCCAGGACAGCCCATGAGACCTAGGGCTCCTCCTACCAGGACAGGAAACACATTCCAATCAAATAAAAGGCGTCGCCCTAGCTCTCACCTTCAGTATTCTCGAGAACCGTAGGGCATCCTGTAAAACTATATATTTATTATACACATACACACACACATATACATGTATACATACATACATACACAGTATAGACCAAAAGTTTGGACACACCTTCTCATTCAGAGTTTTCTTTATTTTCATGACTATGAAAATTGTTGAGTCACACTTCAAGGAGGTAGTCACCTGAAATGGTTTTCACTTCACAGGTGTGCCCTGTCAAGTTTAATAAGTGTGATTTCTTGCTGATAGTCCTACTTAATAGACTGTAAGAAATTTGTATTATAGCAAGAAAAAAGCAGCCAAGTACAGGAAAACGAGTGGCCATCATTACTTTAAGAAATGAAGGTCAGTCAGTCCGAAAAATTGGGAAAACTTTGAAAGTGTCCCCAAGTGCAGTCACAAAAACCATCAAGCACTACAAAGAAACTGGCTCACATGCAGACTGCCCCAGGAAAGGAAGACCAAGAGTCACCTCTGCTGCGGAGGATAAGTTCATCCGAGTCACCAGCCTCAGAAATCGCAGGTTAACAGCAGCCCAGATTAGAGACCAGGTCAATGGCACACGGAGTTCTAGCAGCAGACACATCTCTAGAACAACTGTTAAGAGGAGACTGTGTGAATCAGGCCTTCATGGTAGAATAATCTGCTAGGAAACCACTGCTAAAGAAAGGCAACAAGCAGAAGAGACTTGTTTGGGCTAAAGAACACAAGGAATGGACATTAGACCAGTGGAAATCTGTGCTTAGGTCTGAGGAGTCCAAATTTGAGATCTTTGGTTCAACCACCGTGTCTTTGTGCGACGCAGAAAAGGTGAACGGATGGACTCTACATGCCTGGTACCGTGAAGCATGGAGGAGGAGGTGTGATGGTGTGGGGGTGCTTTGCTGGTGACACTGTTGGGGATTTATTCAAAATTGAAGGCATACTGAACCAGCATGGCTACCACAGCATCTTGCAGCAGCATGCTATTCCATCCGGTTTGCGTTTAGTTGGACCATCATTTATTTTTCAACAGGACAATGACCCCAAACACACCTCCAGGCTGTGTAAGGGCTATTTGACCAAGAAGGAGAGTGATGGGGTGCTGCGCCAGATGACCTGGCCTACACAGTCATCGGACCTGAACCCAAATCGAGATGATTTGGGGTGAGCTGGACCACAGAGTGAAGGCAAAAGGGCAAACAAGTGCTAAGCATCTCTGGGAACTCCTTCAAGACTGTTAGAAACCATTTCAGGTGACTACCTCTTGGAAGTGTGACTCTACAATTTTCATAGTCATGAAAATCAAGAAAACTCTGAATGAGAAGGTGTGTCCAAACTTTTGGTCTGTACTGTAATTATATATATATATATATTTATATTCCATACATACATACATACATACACACACATACATAATACAAGACAACACTGGGTGGGAATCCGGCTGTCCTGGAAGACTATTAGAAAAGGAGTTACTGGTAAGTCTAACTCCGCTTTTCTCAAGTCTTCTTCCAGGACAGCCCATGAGACGATGAGCCAGAAACTTACCAAGCTAGGGAGGGACTACTGCCTGGAGCACCTTTCGACCAAATGCCTGTTCCTGAGAAGAGAGGAGAGGAGGTCCAGGCGAGAATGCCTAACAAAGGTCGAAAAGTTAGATTAGGTAGCTGCCTTACAGATCTGCTCTGGTGAGGCACCAGCCCTTTCGGCCCAAGACGCGACCAAGGCCCTTGTTGAATGTGCGTTGATACATGGTGTAACCACATTCTTTGCTATATAGGCTTCTGTAATAGTCTGTTTTATCCACCTAGCTATGGTGGCTTTTGAAGCTTTTTCATCCCTATGTGTACCAGAGAAAAACACAAAGGGTATCACACTTCCTAAAGGTTTTAGTCACCTCCAGGTACAGTAGGTCAGAAGAGCCCTTCTGACATCAAAAAAAAACTCAAATTCTTCTCTTTTTCATAATTTGGAGAACTACAAAAAGGTAGGTAGTACAATATCCTGTGTTCTATGAAAGGAAGTAGCTACCTTAGGTAAAAACCCTGGATCGGTTTTTAACACTATTCGGTCTTCAAAATCATAAGAAAGGGCCCCCTAATTGAGAGGGCCTGCAGTTCACTAACTCTTCGAGCTGACGTCACTGCAACTAAAAATGAAGCTTTCAGAGTGAGTAGTCTTTCTGTTCAGTCCTTCAAAAGGGACCGTTACTAAAGCTTGAAGGACCAGAGATAGGTTCCAAGATGGACATGTTCTGACCACTGGAGGCTTAGCCCGGGCAATTGCCTTGAAGAATCTTCTGGAGATGGCCTGTGATTTTCAGCCATCCAAGAGTGAAACTTTCTCCATACTTTGGAGTATATAGCTCTCGTGACAGGTTTGACAATTGATCAAGGTCTTAATTATTTGTCTGAGAATCCCTGGGAACTTATGCCTCGTACACACGCAACGATTGTTGACCGTGAATTTTCGGCCAACGTCCAATCGGCCGATTGTTGGCTTGTTAGTATGATGCTTCCGACAACCAACTGCGACTTTTCGGCCGAACAAAATCTGGTGTGCATGCTTTAAAATTTTTGTTGGCCGTCAACAGAACGGCCGATTTTCCATCAGTCAGTACAGATTTCGGCAGACAAAAATCAGATGAGCAAGACTGGGCATGCTCAGAGAAGAAAAAGCACACAAAGTAAACCAGCACATGACATCACTTCTGAAGTTGGTTGTTGTTGGCCGAGAAAATTCGTGTGCAGTCTAGAGCACATTTCAACCAACCCAACAACTGGACAAAAGACAGCCGATCGGTCGGCCAACAATCGTTGCGTGTGTACAAGGCATTAGTATCTGCTTTTCAGATACCAAGCTGTTAGGTTCAAGGATTTGATGTGTGGATGGGTCACCGGACCCTGAATCAACAGGTCTTGTCTCCAGGGCAAGATTATTGAAGGCTTGGAGGTTAGGGCCTGTAGGCATGAAAACCATGGCCTTTTGGGCCAAAAGGGAGCTATCAGAATCAAATCTGTGTCCTCTTGGAGGAATTTCCGGAGGACCTTTGATATTAGCCTGACTGGAGGGAAGGCATAGCAGCGATTGAAGGACCAGGAGTTCGCAAAGGCATCGACCCTCAGGGACTGATCCCATTGATTCAGGGAAAAAAAACAAAAAAAACAAAAAAAAAAACTTTGTTTTGCTGTTTGTTTGGGCTGCAAAAAGGTCCACTTCTGGAAGGCCCCATTTGGCTGCAATATCTGCAAAGTCCTTGGGATTGAGGGACCCATTGTCTCCGACCAGGTGGTGGCTGAGGTGGTCTGCTAAGACATTCCGACTCCCCTTCATTTGAATAGCTGAAATGGATGCAAGGTTCAGCTCGGCCCAGGGGAAAATTTTCTGGGCTATGCTCTGTAACCCTTGACTCCGTGTACCTCCCTGTTTGTTGAGGTACGCCACTGTAGCTATATTGTCGGATTGAATCTGCAGATGACTTCCCTTTATGTTCATCTGAAAAACCTCTAAAAGCTTTTTGTACTGCCATGAGCTCTTTCTGATTTGACGAGGTTTGAGCTTCCTGTTGGGACCATTCTCCCTGAACCAACTGGTTCCGGAGATGGGCCCCCCCATCCGGAAGAGCTTGAGTCTGTGGTTATTCTTTGAGATATGTGAACAACCCAGTTTTGTCCCTCTGTAAGGTGAAGAGGTGATCTCCACCACCATAGGGTTCTTTTTACCCTGGTAGGAATTCTCACCTTCAGTTCCAAGGAATCTGGAAGTCCGTCCCAGTTCTTTAACAGGAACCATTGGAGGGGACGCTGCTGGTACCTTGCCCAAGGGACAGCTGGGAAACAGGAATTCATGAGGCCTATGACTCTGTTATGTCTCTGAGTGAGACCCACTGGCTGGTATGTAAAGAAGCCACCATGTGAAACATTTTTAAAATTTTGAGTTCTGGGAGAAAAAAACTCTTTGATCCAGAGAGGAGGAGATCTTGTATCTGAGATAAGTCACTCAGAGGGTGTCAGGCAAGATTTCTGTTTGTTGATCATCCATCCCAGTGATCCAAGGAACTCCTGAATCATTGTAGGTCCTCCCTTTAGATTGTGATCTGAATCCACCACTAACAGGAGATCGTCCAGGTTGGGGATGATCATGATGGACTTCAGTCTCAAATGGAGCTAACGCTTCCCCCAGGACCTTGGTGAAGATACAGGGGCTGAGGATAATCCGGAGGGCAGTGCCCGAAATTGATATTTGCCCCTGTCCAGAAAGAACTTTCGGGTATATGGGGATTTTTAATTTTCTGGAATTTCCTTCTTTTTGTCAGTAGTACGTTCCAGAGCTTCTGTCAGCCCGGGGCCTGAAGAGATGGTCACCTGTAAAGGGGAGACCACAGAGGCATAGTTTGGAAGTACCGTCACCAGACCATGACCTGAGCCAGAGACTTCTCCTGCCAAAGCGGAGGTTCTGGCTGTCATTCTAACCGCCTCAGCGGATAAATCAGCCAAAAACACTCCCTGCTATTGATTGCCAGTGATTGGAACAGGATCACACACACTGAGTTGTCTGTTCAGGGTGGTGGGGGAGATCGGTGTAATCCACACTCATCCTCCTCCATTCATCATTTGTTTTTCCATAAGGAGGAACAGCAAAAAAAAAACCTCACTGACAATCTATTTTGGAATTTAATTCCATAGTTCTTTGCTGTCAAAGGAAAACCTCTTTTTAAATTTAGAGAAAAATGGTTCCCTTTCAGGATTTTCCCATTCCAGCTTGATTGTATTTTTTAGCAAGGAGCCGATTGATTGCCAGTGATTGGTAATCACACACATACCCTGAATCGTCTGTTCAGGGTGGTGGGGGAGATTTGGTGTAATCAGCACTCATCCTCCTCCACCTTTCAGGATTTTTCCCATGGCAGCTTGCAAGGAGCTGATTGATTGCCAGTGATGGGTAATCACACACACCCCCCCGAGTTGTCTCTAGCAAGGAGTTGTGTACAGGGAAAAACTAGCACTTTTCTTATGGATTGTATACACAAGATTATACTTGCACCTTCTCCTCTTCAATTTCTAGTGTAACATACACTCTTTAAGCAATTCATCCACATCTTTAAGGGATCATTTTGAATCTGGAACCTGCACAGGACTCGCTTTCCCTGGGTTGAGGGGACTCCGATTCTTCCCTTGTGTCGTCACCATACACTCTGCTGGTTTAGACACAGATGTAGGGACCCAACTAAAAAGGTCAACATTCTTTTGGATGGATACAGTAGAGTCATCTTAAACAAGATTATCAAATGCATGTGCGGCACGCTTTTGCTCCATGTGGAACTTAGCCTAGTCCCTGCTGAATCGGCGGAGTCACGGGTACACAGTCTGTGCTGCTCCAAGGACACCGCCACGAACGGAAGAAGACTCCCCCTGCAATCCACTGACATCCACGGTCCTGCCCCTGTGGACCACGAGATACAGGAGAGAAGCGGTCAGCCCCTAATGCAACAAGTAAGGGTACCGCACTTGGGCAAGTAGAAGATGCACTTTAAATCCCGGTCTTTTTAGGACAGTTCCATGAGACCAGGAGCTTCAGTTTCAGGAACATGTTACCCCCCGTCCGGAGGAAACACTAATACTGAAGGTAAGGACTAGGGCGACGCCTTTTATTTGATTGGAATGCGTTTCCTGTCCTGGTAGGAGGAGGAGCCCTAGGTCTCATGGGCTTCCTGGAAGAGAACTTGAGAAAATTCCTTCCTGATCCCCCGAGAGGCAATCTGATATTCCCTGGATCAACTTTACCTATAAAAAAAAAATGTTAGTACCCATTTATATTATGTACACCTAGGAAAGAATCCAGGCCTTTTTTAAAGCAATCTAGTGAGCTAGCTAGAACCACCTCTGGAGGGATTCTATTCCACATTTTCACAGCTCTTATGGTTAAGAAACCTTTTCGTATTTGGAGACTAAATCGATTTTCCTCTAGGTGTAAAGAGTGCCCCCTTGTCCTCTGTGTTGTCCTTAAAGTGAACAACTCAAACCCAAGTTCACTATATGGACCCCTTATGTATTTATACATGTTGATCATATTCCCCCTTAATCTCCTCTTCTTAAGAGAATAAATTCAGATCCTCTAATCTTTTCTCATAGCTGGAGGTCCTCCATGCCTTTTATCAGTTTGATTGCCCTTCTCTGCACTTTCTCCAGTTCCCCAATATCCTTTTTAAGAAACTGGTGCCCAAAACTGAACTGCATATTCCAGATGAGGTACTTACTAATGATTTGTACAGGGGCAAAATTATATCTCTCTCTCTGGAGTCCATGCCTCTGTTAATACAAGAAAGGACTTTGCTTGCTTTGGAAATAGCAGCTTGGCATTGCATGCTATTATTAAGCTTATGATCTACCAGAACACCCAGATCCTTCTCCGCTCAACCACTACTCTCTGAATTTGGTTTTGTAGCCAGTTTTCAATCTATTTCCAAAAACTTTTTTTTCCAAGCCTGTAGACTTTACACATTAGCCGTGTGTGGGGAACTGTGTCAAACATTTTGGCAAAAATTAGATTTTTGTACTTGCTGTAAAATCCATTTCTATGAGTTAAAATCGACGGACACAGCACTCCATAATTCACAACTACTGGGTTATATTGCCTCCTCCAAGAGTAGGAATAGGCAGAACAAAAAACACCTGGCTATGCCCATGGGCCATCCTCAGCTGGTATATAACCCCCCCTCTCTGCTCTAGGTGATCATTTTAGTAGAAAGCAGTATAAGAAGTATCAGAACTCCATAGAGGGGTGGGTGCTGTGTCCATCCAATTCAAGAAATGGCTTTTACAAAGTACAAAAATCAAATTTTCTCTTTCCATTGACTGACACAGCGCTCCATAAATCATAATTACTGGGACACCCAAAAACAGTGCCAACCAAAGGCTAAACATGAGAGCCCTTAACCAGGACACAGGAGCCTTAACTGGGTCACACCGGAGCCCCATTTGAAAAATAAAGTTAAAAGAAAAAAAACACTCCTCAAGAGGGAACAGCCCCTCTTAAACAGCAGCCTGCATAACTTTGCGGCCAAAAGAAGCTACCACAGATGCCAAAGTATCTACCTTTTAAAATTTTGTGAAGGTATGCACTGACGACCAAGTGGCCGCCCGGCAAACTTGCGACATTGAAGCCTGATGACAGATGGTCCAAGAAGCACTCAGCGCCTGAGTAGAATGCGCCATGGCAGGGCAAGGTGGAACCTGACCCTTAATGGAATAGGCCTGAGTCACCCTCTGATCCATCCGGAGATGGTAGCCAAAAGAAGCGGCTAGCCCTTTTCTTGGTCTTTCCATAACCACATAAACGAGTCTGACCTCCGAAAAGACTTAGTAGCTGTCAGATATACCCAAAAATCGCACGAACCACATCCAAAAAAGGTATGCAAAGCAAATTTCTTGGAATGGGCCGGCTTGGGACACAAGGAAGGAAACAAAATGTCCTCATTCAAATGGAAGTCAGTGACAACTTTGGGCAGGGACGAAGAACCACTTTATCCCTATGGACCAGTAAATAGGGAATGCGACAGGATAATGCTGCAAATTCTGAAACCAAGCAGGCGGAGGTAATAGTCACCAAGAATGTCACCTGGGATAACGTAGGCAAGGAAGTCTCCCCGATATTCTCAAATGGAGGTTCCTGGAGAACCAAAATTACTAAATTTAAATCCAATGGCGGCAAAAGAGACCATACAGGTGGAGCCACATGTCAAACCCCCTGAATAAAAAAGGTACAAACTAAAAAGAGTGCGTGGCTAGGGGGGGGGGGGGGGGGGTCGCTGAAAGATTGCCAAGGCAGACACCTGGCCCTTCAAAAAAGGTACTCAAGGCCAACTTCTGATCAAGGAAGAAAGGTTAAGATCCGAGCCACAGAAAAGGATAGAGGATAAGCGCCAATCGACTCACACCAAGAAATGTACGCTTTCCACGTACGATGGTATATCCTGCTGGAAGAAGACTTCTTGCCTTCACAATAGCAGGGATCACTGATCCAGACAGACCTCTATCCCTCAGTACCAGGCTTTCAATAGTAAGTCGTTAAAACCAGCGACTATAAAGTAGGATGGTAGATCAGCCCTTGGGACAACTGGTCTTCTCTGAGAGGAAGCCCCCAAGGGACGTTTACAGCCCCCAGGATGATTGGAAGATTCCTTGCAGGAACTGCAGAAGAAGCCTTAGCCAAGGATGATACTGGCCTTACCGTGGCACTTGGATGCCTGCGGCCTCTGTCAGAAGACCCAGTGACCTTGTCACGAGCTTCGGTATCCTCCTGTGGAGCCGATCCTGCTAAAGGAGCTGCATGTAAGAATGTGCAAACAGAACTGTCTTGAACAGTGAATCGATCGAGAAGCATGAAAGAATTTTCTATGGGCTGAGAAGCAGGGCCCCCATCTGCAGTGAGGCTTGTTGACTGTGGCAGAAACGTCCTCCCCTCCGTGATACCCTTAAAGTCATCCAGGATAGCCCCAAACAAGCGATCGCCTTGAAAGAGCAGATCAATGAGAGCTGTCTTAGAGGCTTGGTCTGCAGACCTATTCTTAAGTCACAGCACGCACCTAATCACCAACACTGAAACAAAGTTTGGGCAGCACAGGAGCTGTATCCAAAGCTGCATCACAAATTAACTGCAGCCCATGGCCTCGCTGGTCCCCTAAATCAACATATGCAGCGGGGACCTGCCCTGGCGCAAAAGCTTGGCCCATTCAGTTAGGGTCTAAGACACCAGGGCTGGAGCAAAGACTGGCCGCAATGCCGAACCAGCCATAGTAAACATGCTGCGTGCCACAGCCTCTGCTTTCTTGTCAGCCGGGTCCATAAAGGACGGGAATTCCTCTACTGGGATCATCAAATCATACGATGCCCTGCGACTGACGGTGCTCTGTGACTGACAGTGCCCGACGGTGCCCTGTGACTGACTGAGCGTACTCTGCGACTGAGTACCTGGGAAGACTGTTGAGTATCTTAGCGACTGGTGAGTATCTTAGCGACTGGTGAGTACTCCAGGTTTAGTACCAGGGGAGGTAGAGGTAGTGTAGGTAAGGAATTGCAGGTCGTTACATTATCCCCATAGAGTAGTGGGTAATAATGTCCGACAGGATTGCGGATGCCACTCCGTGCACTTCTTGCGCCATGTATGCGTTCCTTGATGAACCAATCGAGGGTGAATACTGCTGTGCAGGATGTGAGCGACTTGTTGCTCTGGAAGCCCAGATCCTGGATCTAGAAAACATAGTGGCAACACTGCGTAGCATCAACAACCTGGAAAGGAGCTTGGACATCACCCATCAGGCGCTGGCAGGGGCTGGCATAGAGGAGGGAGGAGTAGAGGAGACGCAGGCATCAGAGGTAGGCAGCTGGGTGACCTTTAGGAAGGGTAGAGGGATGAGGGTCAGGGAGGCCAGTCCTGAGTTGGTACACCCTAACAAATTTGGCAAGTTGCAGGTTGAGGGGGATATCAGCTCAGGGGTGGCAGTGCTGGAGCAGGCGCCCTCCCCCAGCTGCCAGGGGAATGGCGGCTCCAGGAGGAAGGGGGGGCCGAGATTCAGGAAAGGTTAGACAGGTTGTGGTAGTTGGGGACTCAATCATCAAGAGGACAGAGAGGGCAATCTGTGGAAAAGATTGCAGTAGCCGGACAGTATGTTGTTTACCAGGCGCTCGAGTTCGGCACATCGCGGATCGGGTAGACAGATTATTGGGCGGGACTGGGGATGACCCAGCAGTCATGGTGCATGTGGGCACTAATGAACAAGTAAAAGGAAGGTGGAGGATCCTAAAGAATGATTTCAGGGACTTAGGTAATAGATTGAGGAATAGGACCTCCAAGGTGGTTTTCTCTGAAATACTGCCTGTACCTCGAGCCACACAGGAGAGGCAGAAGGAGCTTAGGGAACTTAACAAGTGGCTGAGGAATTGGTGTAGGAAGGAGGGGTTTGGGTTCCTGGAGAACTGGGCTGACTTCTCAGTCGGCTACCGAACTCTTTAGTAAGGATGGGCTGCACCTTAATGGGGACGGTACAGCTCTTTTGGTGAGAAAGATGGCCACCAAGTTGAAGGGGCTTTTAAACTAGGAGACGGGGGGGGGGGGGCTCAGATGTAGAGTCAGTTAGGAGGGAGCAAAGGACAGAAGGCAGTAGTAGAGTCAGCAGCGACAGTAGTTCCATAACGTCAATTGGGGGGGTCTGTGCGGGAAAACCTCAGACCAAAACAGAAATAAACATAATCACCATTCACGATTAACTTTCACAAAACTAAGAGGGGTATATGCTAATGCCAGGAGCCTAGCTAATAAAATAGAGGAGTTGGAAATGTTAGTACACGAGGATGACATAGACCTTGTGGGAATAACGGAGACTTGGTTCGACCCCTCACATATCCAAGGGTATTCGGTGTACCGGAAGGACAGGGTAGGAAAAAGAGGGGGAGGGGTATGTCTCTATGTCAAGAACAATGTAAGGGTGATAGAGAGGAGTGATATTACGGAAGGGATGAGTATGGAGTTATAATCCGTGTGGGTAGAACTCCATAGGGAAGAAGAAAAGGGAAAAGTAATTGTGGGGGTTTGCTATAGGCCACCCAACCAAAGGGAGGAGGTAGAGCTGGAATTTTTATCACTATTGGGTAAAGTGGCAAAACTAGGATCAGTCATCATATTGGGGGACTTCAATTATCCCGACATTGACTGGGAAGAGGGGACTGCACACTCACAGAAGGCCCGTCTTTTCACGGAAACGTTACAGGAAAACTACATGTCACAGTTGGTGGATTCTCCTACTAGAGAAAATGCAGTCCTGGATCGATTGATCACTAATGACCCAGACCTAATCTCAGAGGTAGGAGTCCAGGACAACTTGGGCTCTAGCGATCACAGGATGATCACATTTAGTGTAAATATTATAACAAGGCAAGTGGGGAACATAAGAACCCTAAACTTCAGAAGGGCAAACTTTCCAAAATTGTGCTCATTGATGGAAAGGGTAAACTGGGACCAAACACTGGGATCACTGACCACGGAGGAAAAATGGGAATGCTTTAGGAACATATTAAACAAATGCATCTTGCAGTGCATTCCTATGCGAAATAAATTTAGCAGAAGATACAAGGCCAAACCTGGCTTGCTAAACCGTAATGTTAAAAAACTTATTAGGGGAAAAAAAATGGCCTTCAAGAAATATAAATCAGAGGGCACAGTATCGGCTTTCGAGTAATACAAGGAGGCAAATAAGAAAAGTAAACACAAAATCAAAATGGCTAAAATCAACTTTGAGAGACAAATAGCGGAGGATAATAATAAAAAAAAAAAAAAAAACAAAGAAATTCTTTAAATATATCAACAGCAAAAAAGCTAGGGCAGAGCATATTGCACACAAAATTAACGATGATGGGAGGATGGTTACAGAGGACACTGAAAAAGCAACCGTACTGAATGTTTTTTTCTCGTCAGTCTTTACACAAGAAAAGGAAGGGTACACTGACCAGGACTGTATGGTTAGTAGTAATACACAGGACTTGCCACTATGGCTACCAGAGGGTGCAATCAGGGAAAGGCTGTATAAAAACTTAATACAAACAAATCACCAGGCCCGGATGGCATACATCCGAGAGTACTCAAGGAACTCAGTAAGGTTATATCTAGACCACTGTTCCTGATCTTTGCTGACAGTATTAGGACAGGAAATGTACCAGGGGACTGGAGGAAAGCTAACGTGATACCAATATTCAAAAAGGGGCGGAGGCATATCCCGGGAAATTATAGGCCTGTCAGTTTGACATCGATAGTATGTAAACTTCGGGAGGAGATGATAAGGCACTATATCGTAGAGTTTGCTTAAGACCACAACATCAGCAGTAATCAGCACAGGTTTACAAATGGGCGATCTTGTCAAACCAATCTCTTAACATTCTACGAGGAAGTGAGCTGTGAGCAAGATAGGGGCAGACCAGTGGATGTGGTGTACCTGGATTTCGCTAAGGCGTTTGATACAGTTCCCCATAAGCGCTTAAATTTATAAAATAAGGTCTGCAGGTATCGACCGCAGGGTTTGCTCTTGGATACGGAACTGGATAAAAGGGCGTGTACAAAGGGTGGTAATAAACAGCGCATACTCAGACTGGTCTGAGGTGGTAAGCGGGGTCCCCCAAGGCTCAGTCCTGGGACCAACCTTGTTCAATTTATTCATAAAAAGCATTGAGGACGGGATCAGTAGTTCAATATCAGTTTTTGCAGACGACACAAAATTGGGCAGGGCAATAACTGCACAGCATGAAGCAGATATCCTACAGAATGACCTGGACAAAATAACAGAGTGGGCAACGACATGGCAAATGAGGTTTAATGTGGAGAAGTGTAAGGTTTTGCACTTGGGGACTAAAAACATAAAAGCACATACACTTTAGGGGGGGAACCCTTGGGGGAATCAAAAATGGAGAAAGATCTGGGACTCTTGGTTGATAGATTAGGCAATAGCATGCAATGTCAAGCGGCAGCTGCCAAAGCCAGCAGAATATTAGCATGCATAAAGAAAGGGATGTATTCCAGAGATAAGACTATAATCCTTCCACTTTATAAAACTCTGGTCCGACCACATCTGGAATATTCTGTCCAGTTCTGGTCGCCAGTCCTCAAGGAGGGATGTGTTGGAGCTGGAGAGAGTCCAGAGAAGGGCAACTAAACTGATTAGGGGATTGGAGGACCTTAATTATGAAGAGCGTCTGCAATCGCTTGATTTATTCTCCCTGGAGAAGAGACGCCCGAGGGGGGACATGATAGCAATTTATAAATATCTCAATGGGGATCTCGGCATAGAAAAACAGCTATTCAGTCGAAGGGATTGCATGAGGACTCGAGGGCATACAATGCGATTAGAGGAGAAGCGTTTTAACCTCAGGCAACGTGGGGGGTTCTTTACTGTTAGGGCTACAAGATTGTGGAATTCTCTACCACTAGAGGTGGTTTCTGCGGGGAGTATGGTGGCTTTCAAAAGACTCTTAGACGTACATCTCAAGGATCAGAACATTCAGGGCTATGCGAGATGATTACAGCCACACACACCTACACAGGTTGAACTGGATGGCCTATTGTCTTTATTCAACCTCACCTACTATGTTACTATGATACAGCGCTACTGACACCTGATCATAAAGAAATGTGCAAATCCAACAACAATAATAATAATAATAATAATAATAATAATAATAATAATAATAATAATAATAATAGAGTGCTTAAATAAATAAGGTGCTATTCTAATTTTTCTAATAAAGTGCTTAAATGAATAAATGTACTATTCTAGTGCCAATAGTGCAAGTACTGATTGCTGTACAAAAACCTACAATTAATTATGGCGTATGGGTAGTGAATGGTATATTCACACACCCTCTCTACACCATAAAAGGTTGTTACCATGTGCTAAACATGCAGACAAATGATACAGTGCTTGAGTACATAAAGTGCTAATACGGTGCAATTTTAACATCTAGTGTTAACAATTCATAATGACACATCACCTATAAAATATAAGCATATAACAGTCCATATAGTGCATCCAACAAAATTAGGGTCTCTTCAATATCCCAAAAGTGCTCAAGTGATTACAGGGTTAATTAAGAGTGCTCGTGATCCCTCCACCGTATACGGATGGCCTCTCACCTCATTCTGACCTGTGTTTTACCACCAGGCCAAAAGCCCCCATGGGGATGTAAAGGGTCATGCCACTGTATCCTGGGATTTCCTTGAGACACTCTGGGGTTTGTAATCAGCTTGCCTCCTGCTTCACATGCTCATTACAAATATTATGGAAAGAAGAGGGAAAGAGGATCTAGTGCTCTAAATAGATTTGTTAGGCAAAAGGAAAAAGGCTGTAAGCTCTCGACTTCCTCAGTAGACCCCTACTGAGGAAGTACAGCGCGTACCTGCTTTTGAGGTTCGGCAGGGGTACGGCACCCTACTCCTCCCTCTGCTTCCTTGCCAATTACCGAATGCAGCAAGTTTCACGCATGCACAGTAGGGACCCAGCCGTGAAGCCGCAATGCTTCACTGCTGGGTTCCCTTACCGGCAATGGCAGCACCCGAGAGCCGATGGAAACATCAGCTGTGGTGCCGACATCGCTGGACTCCAGGACAGGTAAGTGTCCTAATATTAAAAATCAGCAGCTATAGTATGTGTAGCTGCTGACTTTTAATTTTTGGAGGCTGGAGGGGGCGGACTCTGCTATAAAAAAAAAAAAAAAAAAAAAAAAAGGCTTACAGGTACAGTTTCTGACATGCTAAGAGGTGGATTAACAGGCCGAAGCACAATTAAATTTGAGAGCCTAAGCTTCAGAAGCCATGACAAAAAACTGAAGCAGGATGAAATACTGGACCCCAAGACAGCAAATCTGGTTCAGTGGGAAGTGGGAAAATGGCATGGTCGAACAGAGAAATTATCTCTATGTACCAAATCATTCTTGGCCAGCCTGGAGGCTCCAGAATGGTAGAAATTCAAGTAAAAGGCTTGTGCTATGGTGAAAACAAAGTAAAAGGTAATCAATAGACAAAATACCCTTCATGGGGCCTGTACTAAAGTATAAATTCAAGGCCAAGTCCACCTTAAATACCAAGTTACATCCATCTTTAGGGTAAAATGTGAAACATGGTGCCAAGGCACCCTTCAAACCCTAAACCACCCCCTCCCCTCCCCTACAGAATATGCAGGTTCTACCTGGAGGCTGCGATCACTTTTTGCAGTGCTTGTAGTTATAAATGGAGCCAAGTGCAGTATTCACTGCACTCAGTCCATTGCTGCCATAGATGCAGTACTTACGTTCTTGGCAGTGAAAGGGTTGGCAGCGAAAGGGTTAAAAGATGAAGTGTTCAAACATAATGGCCACTTTTAAATAGAGGAGCCCTTTCGAAGAGAGAAACACTGAGCACATGGACTAGCACTGGGAGCAGGAAACTCCATGCACATACGAGAAATTATACACAGTATATAAGCTGCTACACTGATACTTGATGTTTACTATCTATGCAACGTTACTTATATTACAAACAAAAGAAATTGGCCCACGGGACTTTGTGTGAGGTATGTGTTTGGTGGCTGGAAAAAATTGAAAAATACAATCAATAAAAGCAATATTAATTTTATTGCATAATGTGCACAGGTTGTAAAAAATACAGACAGTAACATGTGCTCAGTGGCGCATGCTGTAGCTCAAAGGCTATGGTATGAATAATATACAACACAGGCAATATTGAATCACATGTTGGCAAATCAATTGGTGTGACCACTCATTTACAAACATAACAAATAGTTTGTTGAGACGATATGACAGTAGAATATAACATCATGATCTACGCGTTTCGGGAGCAATATCTCCCTTCTTCAGAGATCAGTATATTCATATTGTATCTATAATTGTATCTCATCAGTTCTACTCCTATTTATTTGTATGCTATATGCCATTATGTAATGAGATCAATATATGCTATGCTTTTACATCCAACATTTGACACAATCATGATATCTCTGTGTGCTAGGTGGTGGAAGTTCTAGCCCCGGGAGCTGCGATGTACGAAGAGGGAGCCTTTCTCTCCCTTGCTGTCCCCGTCCCTCCCCTTCTATGGGACGAGCGGGTCCACCTGTACATCGGCGTCATGCTGCACCTCCTAGCGCTGTGCGTCAGTGCGCTCACCGACGTCACCGCGTTGGTTGCGTGCCAGTACATCTACGGGTCGGAGAGGTCCGCTCCCCAGCGTTCCTCTCCTCCATGAGATCACAGACGCCGCTGCTCTGTCTGATCTCTCTATACCCGCCGCATGACGTTAGGATCCCATCTGTGCTGCCGGCCTCGGGTCCAGTTGGTAGGTCAGTCACTGAGTCACTCTCCCACTATTTCTGATTGATTATCTCCTTTCACTCACCCCCTTGGTTTAGCTGCTCTATACCTTCACTCATGATTTCACTTTTCCTTTTCCGATCTTGGACTTTGCTCGACACACTGTCATCACTTCCTCCCCTTCACTTCACGGTGATTTCTTCCTTCCAGCTCACTTTTCGTCCTATTGGGGATTTCCATTTTCTCCCACACCAGCTCTTCCTACCTCATGCACACCATATTTGTCCTTTTTAATTGGCAGCAATTGCTACCTCCTTACTACTTTATACTTTCATACATGACAGGTTGGAAGGTGCTTTCTCTCATTCACTCATCACCCACCTACCATGGACCCTCTTCTCTGGCTGCCACACTGGGATCCTTCAGCTCCCGGGTCAGACACAACACACCGCTGCCACACAGGAATTCAATCTTTCCATCCAAGTCTCATTTGAGTTGTGAGTATTTTATACTCCATCAAGTTCTCATTATTTGATTGAAAAAAAAAATTTTCATTCAAAAAACCATAATGATACTGCATATCTAAACAACAATGTTCTTTTATAGATACAATATGAATATACTGATCTCTGAAGAAGGGAGATATTGCTCCCGAAACGCGTAAATCATGATGTTATATTCTACTGTCATATCATCTCAACAAACTATTTATGTTAGGTTTGTAAATGAGTGGTCACACCAATTGATTTGCCAACATGTGATTCAATATTGCCTGTGTTGTATATTATTCATACCATAGCCTTTGAGCTACAGCATGCGCCACTGAGCACATGTTACTGTCTGTATTTTTTACAACCTGTGCACATTATGCAATAAAATTAATATTGCTTTTATTGATTGTATATTTCAATTTTTTCCAGCCACCAAACACGTACCTCACACAAAGTCCCGTGGGCCGTTACTTATATTAGGGCGAGAGGTTTGGATTGCAAATTAATTGTGAAACAGGTTACATTTCCAAGCAGGATTTGTATGTTTTTCATTTTGAATGTAACAAATTAAATGTTTCAATGCTGAGCATTTGGTTATGGTCTTAATTAGGAAGACTGTTCCACCCCGGGTCAGTTTACCACTTACTGCCAAGCCACAAGACAGGGCGCAGGTCAGCCTCCAGAGATAATGCAAATGAAGGTAATGTATGACCACACACACCTTAAATCATGGCTATATATGCAACTTATTAATTTCCATCAGTTGAACATCGGGCAGGATATCAGCATAAACACGGACAGAAAGGTTGACGCATATCACTGAAGCTTAATCATAACCCAAATTGGTTTTGGTCTACTTGGTAAGACTATGCATACACATATCTCTTATGTTAAGGGTAGAGGAACTTGTGGCATTTATTTTTGTTGGATGTTTGCATATGGTTTAACCACAGTCTGCGCTTCCAAATTTTTCTTCTTTACCTAAACATAGAATACATACTGTATATAAAACTACTTTTGCCATGTTGCAAACTATATTGGTAATTAAGTTAGAAGAGGAGGACCTAGAACAAGCAACTCTAAACCTTAATTGAAGTCAATTTAATTTTGTAAAAGCAAGAATAGGACATAATATGTATTCTGTGCATTACCACAAAATTAGGACCTTCAGGAAGGCAGTTGTGTCCATACTGGATTCAAAACATTGGTGAATACACATGCTTTGCTTTACACTTGCTATGACTTCAACATACATTAAAGTGCTACCACTTTTACATGCTTATTTGATGTGTTTTTGGTGCTTCTGTGATGCCTTGTTGGTGCTTTAATTATGCTTTTTTTGACAAATGCGTGTGTGGGGATATATCATACCTGCAAGACGTCCAAAACAAAGCGAAGCTAAACCTGAATAAAAGCCTCTCAAAAGCTGCAGGTGCTGTACATGAGACTTGCTATAGACTTCAATGGAGGCTTTGAAGACTCTTGGTGAAAACATAAAAAAAGCATGTCCAATGCCATGTTTTAAAGCAAGTGTTAACGAGCCCTTACTTCACATTACAGCGCTACCACTATAACACAGTGACTGTCCTTCTTCAAAGTGCTACAGAGGTTCTCTACGGAGACATTCCTTTAATTTGCCTAAGAAGTCAGATTGCCATGAGATCAGATTAAGACTAGCGGGGGGGGGGGGGGGGCATTGGCGGTGTTGCATCCTTGGGGCTGTTTAGGAGTATATGAAGATATGAACATATGAAGAGATTTACCATCAAACTCCCTCCTCTTCCACTAGTCTGCAGGGCCACCCGGGTCTTAACTATAAGACCATCAGCAAGGAAGGGGGCTTTCAGCAAATTGCCAACCTACAAAGCCTGCTAATGTGCAGAAAACACAAGATTAAAGCCAGCCATGCATGGATTTAAATGATTTTGGTCCAACAGGGACCAGCCAACTTTCATTCCATGTATGGACAGGCTGGTTGTACACACAACTCAATAAAATGACTTATGTACAATAAGCCAGTCAGGCTTTTGCCCAAACGATCAGTGCCACCGGCTGATGATGATGAAGTTTCTCTGCTGCTCAGTGGAAAAGATTTTTGGCTCAGGTTTTTTTCATTCAACCCACTCGGCTGGTTAAAAAAAGTTGTCATAAATGTTTCCATTTTCAGAATGTTCATCCAATTTTCTAGTTATTGGTGGGGTCAAATGGACCTTTCCTTTCGACTGCATTAACGTGAGAAATCAAAAAAGCAGGATGGAACCAGTGTATGTGGGTTTTCATTCAGTAAAGAACATTGTATTTTGTAATAAATGGAAACAGCAAATACATTTTGAAGTACTTTTAGGCTCCTTTCACGCTTGTGCGACTTGTCATGCGATTTGGGACTGCAAAATCTTATGACAAGTCGTTTTCCATCATTTCCAATGAGCCCCATTCATATCTGTGCGACTTGAAGTTGCACCGACTTCAAAGTAGTCCCTGCACTACTTTTGGCATGATTTTGGTGCGTTTTGAGGAAAAGACATTATAAGCCCAGTCAAACTCGCATCAATATCGCCGCAAAAGTCGTGGCATAATCGCGGTAAAAATCGCAGGACTTTGAAGTCGCACAAGTGTGCAAGGGGCCTTAAACAACACCCAAGGTGCCAAATGCACTGGGACTTTTCATACAAATGTAAAATCTACTAGTTTATTGCTGCTTAAAGCTGGTCATAATGGATACATTTCTTACCTGGCTTTCTTTAAAAGATTCTTCAGATGGTGGGGGCTGGATAGAAGCTCCCAAGCTGTTTACAAAAAAAAAAAAAAAGAGAAGGATATATAAAAACATTACTCTACAAAAATATATGTGTGTACAAGTCGTTAGACTGAGTATTCATGTTCTGAATACTCTGGCTTCAAAACATTTCCTAAATTTCAGATTAGAACCACAAATTCTCCAGATTTTCTGCTATGGCCTAATTTCTTCCACATATATTCATTTGCAAATTATAGGATGGTTTACACCATATAATTAATCATTCACACTGCACTAAGAGCCCTAAATAGACCTCTAAAGTAAAACCTGTATAGAAAAACCAAACATAAAACCTTCAGCGATGCCTAAACCTCCCAGCTCCTGTCCACCAGCCTAATCCAGGAAATTAAAAAAAAAAATTAACCCAACACATGCAGAACAAAAAGTGACCAGCCACCAACGTAACACAATGAGCCTGAATAGCCAATCTCTAGGTTTAAAGGCTGCCTTAAATGGCTTAAATATTTTAACTAAACAGCTTTTGAAGAAGCAGAGTGAAAGATTATTTGCCAAACAGAACCTGTATCCAATCAGATGCGGACACTGTTTGAGCGTTGATAGCTCCTGCAATCAAATGTCAGAATACAATAGCTGACAGAGAAGATTCATCTATTCATACTGTTTAGAGTGAATGGATTTCTTCCCTTTGGCATGTAGACTGGAGAAAAAAAAAAATCTATAATAATTGTAATGCCTTAGTGTAGTCATGTGGTGGGTGACAGCAAACTTGAGTTTGCTGAGAAGGAGCAATGGGGAGAAAAAAAAAAAAAAAAAAAAATAATAATGGGATTTTTGACTTACTGTAAAATCCATTTCTCTGATGTTCATCGACGGACACAGCTTCTAATATTATTAACCATTGGGTTATATTGTTCCCTACAGGAGTAGGACACAAGGCAGAAAAAAAAAAAAAAAAAAAAAAAAAAAAAAAAGTTCCAGGGGATATACTCCCACACTCTGCTATAGGTACTCAGTTTTCTTACAAGCAGTGTCAGAAGAATACAACTCCACAGATGGGTGGGTGCTGTGTCCGTCAATGAACATCAGAGAAATGGATTTCCATTTACATTTCTCTTTCGTTCACAACTTCTGAAATTCTTAACCATTGGGACCTCCCAAAGCAGTGTTAAACATAAGGGGTGGGAACAGCAAAAAATAAAAATAAAAAATCCCAAGGCTAAACAGTAGTCAACCAGGCAACAGGAGCTCAACCAAAAAACTGGAGCCCACCTGAAAAACAAATACTCTAAAAGAGGATCAGGTCCTCTCAACAGTAGCCTGCAAAACCTTGAGGCCAAAAGAAGCATCCGCAGATGCCAACACATCCACTTAATAAAACTTTGTGAAAGTGTGCACTGCCGACCAGGTGGCCGCCTTGCAAACCTGCGTCACTGAAGCCTGAAGACGGAAGGCACAGGAGGCACTAAGCACCCTAGTAAAGTGCCCCTGATCCTCGATGGAATAGGCCTGAATCACAGTCAGTCTGATCCATCTGGAAATGGTCGCAGTGAGCTCAAACAAACAGAGATTCTGACTCCCTGAAAGACTCCGTAGCTGCCAGGTACCTCTTAATTGCCCAGACCACATCCAAGGCATGCAGGACTATTTACTTCGGATGTTAAGGCCTGGGACACCGGGAAGGTAACAATGTCTTCATTCAAACAAAAATCAGACAACTTTTGGACAAAACGACGAACAGGGGCAAAGAACCACTTTATTTCTGTGAATCACCAGGTAAGGTGAACGACAGGATAACGCCACCAGTTTCGACACCCTGCACGCAGAGGTGATAGCCACCAAAAAGGCCACCTTCTGAGACAGCGTAAGCAGGGGAATCTCCCAAATATTCTCAAAGGGAGGCTTCTGAAGGGCCGAAAGCAGATTCTCAAAGGGAGGCTTCTGAAGGGCCGAAAGCACCAAATTGAGGTCCCAAGGCGGCAACGAAGACCGCACTGGAGGAACCAAACGTCGGACACCCTGAAGAAAGGTACGCACCAGGGAGTTTGTGGCCAAAGGTCATTGGAAGAGGACCTCCAAAGCCGACACCTGGCCCTTGATGGTACTCAAGGCCAATTTCTGTTCAAACCCCCGTTGAAGGAATGTTAAGATCAGAGCCACCGAGAAGGAGCGAGGAAGAACCCCAAGACTCTCACACCACGCAATGTACATCTTCCACGTATGATGGTAGATCTTCCTGCAAGTAGATTACATAGCTTTTAACAGTATAAGACTCACTGACTCAGAAAACCCTTTATCCTTTAGAACCTAGCGTTCAACAGCCAGGCCGTCAAAGCCAGCGACTGTAAACCAGGAAGAAAAAAAAAAAAAAATTGGTCCTTGGAATCTTCCTCTCAGGGAGGATCTGCTGTCCCAAGGAACGGCGGCGACCAGCCACACCAGATTGGCATACCAAACCCGGCGAGGCCTGTGCAGAGCCACTAATATGACCGGAATCCATTCTGCCTCAATCCTGCATAGAAGTCTTGGCAGAAGCATGAGAGGAGGGAAGGCGTAAATCAGAAAATACTGACCTCAAAAGGGCCACCAGTGCGTATGTGGCGTCCGCCAGAGGATCTCGTGACCGAGCCACAAACCTCTGCACCTGTTGAGCCGGGATGTCAACACATCCACCTCGGGATGCCCCACCTGAGACACAACTGATGAAACACCTCCAGATGAAGGGACCACTTACCGTGGTCCAATGCCTGCCCACTGAGGTAATCCACCTGCCAGTTTTCCACCCTGGGAATGTGTACGTCGGGAAGGGCTGGAACGAACCATTCTCCTCAGAATGCCGGCTACCTCCAGAGCTGCAAGGACACTTCTTGTGGCCCACCTGATGATTGACATAAGCCTTGGCATTGTCCGGCTAAATGCGCACTGGACATCCCTGAAGATGATTCGTCCGATGTTCCAGGCGCAGTTTGATCGCTCGGAGTACCAGGACATTGATCGGTATTCTGGACTCTTCCAGTGTCCAGACCCCTTGATTAGAAATTTTGCTGAGGATGCCTCCCCAGCCGGACAGGCTGGCATCCGTGGTGACCACTGTCCAAAACAAGGGGAGGAAGGATTTGCCCAGATGAAGCGTCAAAGAACGAAGCCATCATATTAGGGACTCTTTCGTTCCCCAGCTCAGCCGGATCGGATTGCCAAGAGACTGCAGATTCTCGTCACATTTGGCCAGATTCTGTTTTGCGTGGAACTCGTTTGGAACTGTGCAAACGGAACCGGTAGGCACTGTCAGACCCAGCACCCGCATGCAAGTCCGGAGGGATTACCATATGCTGGACAGCAGGAGACAAATTACAGTCTTCAGTTTCTGGAGTTTGTCCAGAGGAAGGAGCACTTTGACTAAGGCACAGCCGAGAGCCAGACCCTGATAGTCCAGCTTTGTGGATGGAATCAGAGCAGACTTCTGAAAATTCAGAATCCAGATTCCAGCCAAACAACTTCAAGCTCCTATGGTAATTTCCAAGTTTTCCACTAGAGCAGTAAGAGACTCCGCTCGAGGAAGGAGGTCATCCAAGTAGCCCATTACCGCGATCCTCCATTGGCGTAACAATGCTTGCACCGGGGACAACACTTTGTAAAGACCCGAGGAGTAGAAGCGAGACCAAAGGGCAACACCACAAACTGATAATGCTCCTCTCCCAAGGGAAAGAGGAGGAAGCCCTGGAGACCGACACACATGGCGCTTTTCAACTGCATGGAACGGCTCGGTATGGCTTGCTTTGAAGCTTTTCCACTTGTAGCCAGACCGAATGACCTTGTGACCCACCTGACTTGTACCAGGGGAGTGTACGGGTCCGGGAAGCAGCAAAGCCATCCCCCGCCCCAGATACGGGTGAAGGTGCCTTACTGCCTTATCTGCGGGTCTGGAGAAGCCTGCTCTTGACTTGCCAGACCAAGTTTGCTTGGATCCTCTAGAGGAGGCCCTGTAGGGCTCTGATCCCTTGTCAGACGACCCTGAGGGAGAAAAAAAAAAAAAAAAAAAAACTTCCTTTGCCAGCCAGACTACACAAACATGGCCATCGTGCATTAAGCACACAGGCTACAAGAAAATGGCGGCCCCTAAGCCTCAGAAAATGGCACAGACAAGAAGGGGGGGGGGGGCTCTGGCAGGTTCAGCCCCTCACAGCTGCCCCCCCCCCCCCATTGCCACACAGCACCCTGCCCCCACCCTAGGTGGTGGACCAGGCCACCCCACAGCCCCAGTGAAGGAGCGCGAGATGGCCCACAGGAACCACCAGACCAATGAGGGGGGTGCCTAATAGGAAAGAGGAGAACCCAGGGATCCGACCATCCCATAGAGGGGTCCATGTCCACCCCAAAACCCTCCAGGGGGAGAGGGGGGGTGGGGGACAGTTATACCAGGAACCAGGCGGGCACCGCTCCAGAAAAAAAAAAAACTCCTCTCCATTGAAATGGGGGGCTGTCGGCCAGGAGGAACGCTTCAACTCGGACCGAGACCCTGTTGTATGCGACCTCGCAAGGTATTTAACTTGCAGACCAGCCCCCGTCCATTGGGGCTATGTCACAGCCGACTTAGAGCGGAGCCGAGGTCTGCACGTGCTCGTTGGTAGTTAATTGTAGATCTCACAGGAAGAAAAAAAAAAAGTATCTATAGCAGAGAGAGGGAGTATACCCCCTGGGACTGCCCATAGGCGTAGCCAGACTTTTTTTGTTTCTTGTGTCCTACTCCTGTAGAGGGCAGTATAACCAAAGGGTTAAGAAGATCAGGAGCTGTATCCGTCAATGAACGAAAGAGAAATATGAGTTTATGAAATTTACAAATCATTGCATTCTGTTTTTATGTAGATCTTACACAGCGTCCCAACTTTTTTGGAATTAGGGTTGCAAAATTAAGGTTTGTCTTTGGAGTCAATACTGTTTTAAGGCCAAATTATTGTCAAGTACTAATTAGGAAAACCAGAATGAAGTGCACAGAGACTTCTCTGGTATTTAAATGCCTGGGTCCACACAGGCAAAGGAAGGAAGGAATCCACCTCAGCTGTGCCATGTGCCCAGAGCCAAGGGGAAGCCTCCCTCAGCACTGAGCTGCACTGCAAATGCCATGGACACTAACACCATAAAACACAGGGGGGGGGGACCTGTTGTGCCTTGTGATGTGGGGCATGTTCCCTGGGTGTCAGGTACAAGCAATACCCCCCTGATGTAATTACAAAATGGTTCCAGAAACCATCCTACTTCCCATCCTGTTCTTGGACAATCAGCATCTGTCTTGACACATTCTATGGTGACGAGTGGATTAACCACTTGACCTCCGGAAGGTTTTACCCCCTTAATGACTAGGGCATTTTTTGCTATACAGCGATGCGCTACATGACCTGACAACTGCGCGGTCATGCAACACTGTACGCAAAAAAAATTTCTATCATATTAGCCTTCTTTTGATGGTATTTTAACACTACTGGGGTTTTTATATTTTTTGCTAAGAAAAACATTTTTTTTTTAGTTTCGGTTATAAAATTTTGCAGATAATCTTGCTTCATAAATGTAAGACAAAATGTGTTCTGCTACATTTCTTTGGAAAAAAATTACCCACAACAGTGTACAGTAAAACCTTGGATTGCGAGCATAATTCGTTCTGGAAACATGCTTGTAATCCAAAGCACTCTTATATCAAAGCGAATTTCCCCATAAGAAATAATGGAAACTCAGAGGATTCGTTCCACAAGTCCTTCAGTTTATAGTCTATATATAAAGATTATAGCAATGTGATAGGTTGTGTAACCATAAAATGTCCAACCACAATATGCAGCATTCCCAAGGGGATTAGAAGCAAAATCTAGCAGAGCTACAGAATATAAGAGAGATGAGAGGAGCCTCTAAGTGTAGCAATATGGTTACATTTAACCACTTGCCGACCGCCGCAAGTAGATATACTGCGGCGGTCAGCCCCTCACAGGCAAAGTGACGTACCGGTACTAGCCTGTGAGGCTCTGGGGAGCGGGCACGCTCCCGCGCGGTCACGGACCCCCCCGCGGGTGTGACCGGCGGACCCGATGTCTGCCGGTCACTCTGCGATCGTCCGGGGAGAGGGAGAAAGTCAGGCGGCTGGTGTAAACAGCCGCCTGTCATTCTCCCCTGTGTAGAAACACTGATCATACGGTTCTACTATGTAGGACCGTTGATCATTGTTCCTACACTTCAAGCCACAGCCAATCAAAATAAGAATCACACCCCTAGGGACACACACAGCCCCTCCCTCAAATAAAGTTAACCCCTTCACTACCAGTGTATTTTTACAGTAATAGAGCATATGTATAGCACTGATTACTGTAGAAAGGTCACTGGTAACCCCAAAAGTGTCAAAAATGTCAGTCAAGGGTCCGATCTGTCCACCGCAATGTCGCAGTACCGCAAAAAAAAACAAATATCGCAGATCGCCGCCATTACGCGTTAAAAAAAAACAAACGAAAATGACAAAAATCTTTCCCTTTGTTAGTAAACGCAATAACTTTTGCGCAAACCAATCAAAGTACGCTTTTTGCGGTTTTTTTACCAAACATATGTAGCATAAAACAAACTGGCCGAAAAATGTTAAAGAATTTTGATTTTTACATTTTTTTGGGGGGAATTTCATATAAAAAAAAAAAAAAATATGTAAAAAATATTGTTATTTTTACAAAATTTACGCTCTTTGTTGATAGCGCATGATAAAAAAAAAAAAAAAAAAACGCACAGGTGATCAAATACCACCAAAAGAAAGCTCTGTTTGTGGGAAAAAAAGGACGCCGAATTCGTTTAGGTACAGCGTCGCACGACCGCCCAATTGTCCGTTAAAATCACGCAGTGCCGAATCGCAAAATACCCCCTGGTCAGGAAGGGGGTAAAGTCTTCCGGGGCTTAAGTGGTTAATGAAGGTTCAACATTTAGCAACTCACATGGTTGATGATTAAAATAGGCACACCTAAGTATGCAGGCATCCGGGGTAAAGCTGTCCACATAGACCATCTTCTGAACCACCGGCTCTCACCACTGTCAGTTTGCAATTGTGACCGGGAAGAATAGCTTGCAGAAGAGTGATCTGAAAGTGAGGCTTTGAATCACTCGTGGAGTGCAGCGGGGAAGGGATGATGAAGATGGCAGTGCAGAGGATGGTCTATGTGGACAGCTTTACCCCAGATACCTGCATTCTTAGATGTGCCTGTTTTAATCATCAACCATGTGAGTTGCTAAATATTGAACCTTCATTAAACGTAACCATATTGCTACACTTAAGAGGCTCCTCTCTTCTTTTTTTATACATGACGCTATTTGTATATCAAGACATCGCTTGTATATCAAGTCAAAATTTATTTTAAAAATGTGCTCGTCTTGAAAAGCGCTCTCAAACCAAGGTTTTACTGTATATTATTTTGTCTGTGTGAAAGTTATAGTCAACAAACTATGGCATATATTTAAAAATCAAGGTGGATAAAAATTGATGAAAAAAAAAAAAAAATTGCATAGTTGTCTATTTAAGATACAATAATTTAGTATGAGGCTGCAATATTTACATTTTTGGTAAAACTCATTCAATGAGTCCAAGCTCTGCAAGCCTAGATAACATGCACTACATTGATGCATTCACACAATATCACACTAACTACGAGCAAGAATGAGTCCTTACATTTTAATGAGCATCTGTAATTTCAGATCCATCATGGCAGTGCTTGTTAGTGGACAACCACTCATCTGCTGCCACCACGTCCATCACCTTGTTGGGTCACTGCCGTATCACCAGCCGTCCCAATAAAATTAATGGGACTGTCGTCGAGGCAACAGCAGGTCAGAGATGACTGTTGCGGTTTAAAAATTATGATTTAAATCAAGCCTTTTTACTAGGGATTTAAATTGACTTGATTTAAATCAAATCCACCCTGTTAAGAATTGATAAATCCTGATATACCGATTGCCCATCTCATTTCTTAGGGCACTAAAATTCCAAAACAGTACAAATACCCCCCAAATTTCCCCTTTTTGGAAAGTAGACAGTCTGAGGTATGGAAAGTTTTTTGAAGATGTAATTTTTTGTCGGTGTTTTTGTAAAATTAATGAACTACTTACTGACCGCCCCATAGCAAATTTACTGCTACAGGGCAGCCCTCCTGTGCAGAATCACATATATATATATATATATATATATATATATATATATATATATATTATACACACACACACACACGTGATTCTGCACTTCTGCCTCCAGGGGGCGCACGCGTCGCCGGGACGCTTCTGCTGTGATTATTCACAGCAGAAGCCGATCTGCAGGTGCTGGGCACTGGATGTCCGCCGTCTCCCGCCAATCGTCAGGCAGAGACACAGAACAGGGCTCTGCCTATATAAACAAGGGAAAGCAGGGAATAAAATCCATCACTTTCCTGAGTAAAAGCAGCACACACGACACAAACACTGTCACTGGTTCCCGCAAAGTGTCAGTTAGTGTCCGATTGTCCACACGCAACATTGCAGTGCCGCTATAAGTCCCTGATCACCGCCACTACTAGTATAGAAGAAAAAAAAAAAAAAAATATGAAGAAATAAAAATTCCACTATATAACCCATAGTTTGTAGAGGCTATAACTTTTGCGCTTTTTTTCTTTTTTTTTTTTTTTAACCAAAAAAATGTAGCAGAATCCATATTGGCCTAAATTGATAAAGAAGTATGATTTTTATTGGATATGTTTTACAGTGGAAAGTAAAAAATGTAGTTTAAAAGCAACCCAGCAGCTAATTAGGCGCTTTAAGTGGTTTTACTCTGTAGAGCATCCCTGGCATATCGGGATGATGCCTGTAGCTGCATGCATCATGCAGGTATATCCACTAGAAGTTAATCACGTACATTTACTTGATTTGGAGGCAAGTGGTTAATCTGGCATAGGCCTTTCAAAGACCGGGATTACGGCCTTCATAGAAAATGTTATCTTAGATGACATGCGAATCTATGCATTCGGAAGAGTTTAAAATTTTGTTTGGATCGCTCTTCAGAGAGCATTTATAGGCTGTGAGGAGGTGTTGAATTGCCTCCTCACCACTTGCATTAAACACCTAAATGCCAGATTACCATGCAGAAACGACATGTGTTGTGGGCAGTTGCGGCACGGCCCCTTTCACTTGAAGGGGCATACAGGGGGCGACGGGGGCTGTGGCTGTAAAGCAAGCATCACAGCTGTGGCATGTGTACACCTCTGGCCGCTAAAAGGGGGGAGTCACGAAGGGGTGGTGATAACACGACTCAAATGTGTGTTCTTTTCACAGCCCCCAACCGCAAATGTAAAAGAGCCTTTAAAGGGCCAAACTGCTAGAAAAGTGGTAAAAATGCGGTCTAAAATTTCCCCTAATGTATTCTGCTTTGTATGTCATAAAGTATAGTTGTGCGCTCTGTGGTATATTACACACTTTGGGACACTGCAATCGGTATACTGTGCTAGGCATTGTATATACCAGACTGCGGCACTGTACTATACATTAAATGATCCACAGCCCTGAACTCTGTTGAATTTTTCCGCTTACTTGGCTATGCTATCTGATCCCACCTCCATAAAACCTTACTACTTATTGCAAAATTTTGGAGGGGACTAGAACCCCTGTCAGTTTTTATTGCTGCCTGTGCTCCCTTTGGGAAGATTCCTCCTTCCTATACGCCATGTTAACTGTTATTGAAAGTAAATAAAAAAAAAAATCCCAAATTTTGGATTGTCCCCAGAACAATAGAGGGGACAACCCAATCTTCCAATGGGGCAGTGGCTTAGTAGAGAGGTGCAGCCGGTGCATTCGCCCAGGGCGCGTGCTCAGAAAGGGAGTCCACTCTGTTATCCAGTGTGAGCGACACTGTATTAGGGCTGAAACAACTATTTGATTAATCGACAACTAATCGATTATGAAAATAGTTGTCAACTATTTTCATAATCGATTAGTTGGTCAGCCGATTAGTTGGCCTGCATACAGAATGCATTATTTGTTTGCATATCAGGAAATACAGTGCAATGCACATACAGCTCAGTACACCATCCGTACATGTCAGTATACACAGCTCAGCACACACCCCCCATACTTGTCAGTATACACAGTGCAGCACACATACAGCTCAGTACACCCTCCATACATGTCAGTATACACAGTGAAGCACACATACAGCTCAGTAAACCCTCCATACATGTCAGTATACACAGTGCAGCACACATCCATGTATGGAGGGTTTACTGAGCTGTATGTGTGCTGCACTGTGTATACTGACATGTATGGAGGGTTTACTGAGCTGTATGTGTGCTGCACTGTGTATACTGACATGTATGGAGGGTGTACTAAGCTGTATGTGTGCTGCACTGTGTATACTGACATGTATGGAGGGTTTACTGAGCTGTATGTGTGCTGCACTGTGTATACTGACATGTATGGAGGGTTTATTGAGCTGTATGTGTGCTGCACTGTGTATACTGACATGTATGGAGGGTTTATTGAGCTGTATGTGTGCTGCACTGTGTATACTGACATGTATGGAGGGTGTACTGAGCTGTATGCGTGCTGCACTGTGTATACTGACATGTATGGAGGGTTTAACCACTTGCCTTCTGTGCACTTAAACACCCTTCCCATCCAGGCCAATTTTCAGCTTTCAGTGCTGTCACACTTTGACTGACAATTGCGCGGTCATGCTACACTGTACCCATATGAAATTTTTATCATTTTTTTCACACAAATAGAGCTTTCTTTTGGTGGTATTTAATCATCTCTGGGTTTTTTATTTTTTACAAAAAAAAAAAAAAAAAAAAGAATAAAGACAATTTTGAAAAAAAAAAAAAAAGTTTTTTATTTTCTGCGAGTAAATTTTGAAATTAAATTTTTCTCCTTCACTGATGGGCGCTGATGAGGCGGCACTGATAGGCTGCACTGATGGGCACTTATGAGGTGGCACTTATGGGCACTGAGGTGGCACTTATGGGCACTGATGAGGTGGCACTTATGGGCACTGATGAGGAGGTACTAATATGCCGCACTGATAGGCGGCACTGCTGGGCACTGAGAGGCGGCACTGATGGGCACTGGCGGGTGGCACTGATGGACACTGACGGGCGGCACTGATGGACACTGACGGGCGGCACTGATGGACACTGACGGGCGGCACCATCAGTGCCCAAACTCAGTGCCCATAGTGCTGCCAGTCAGTGCCTAGATGAGCAGGCACTGACTGGCAGCACTATGTGCACTGATTGTGGACATTGATGGGGGGCACTGATGGCGGGCACTGTGGGCACTGATGGGGGGGCAATTTGTGTATTTTTTTACCTTTAGTGATCGGTGCCCTGATTACATTGCTGTGTGTCCCCGGCGCTGTGAGGCTCCCCCTCCTTCCTCACACTGCAGGCTCTGTGTGAGGAAGGAGCGCCGGCGATGAGAGATGATCTCATATGTTTACATGAGATCATCTCTCATTGGACGGCTTGATCACGTGGTGAATGGCCGCTGTGATTGGCCATTCACCACGATCTGTGATCGGCTGTGTCCAAGGGACACGGCCGACACAGATTCTCCCCGATGCGCGCTCGCGGGAGCGCGCGGGGAGAGTCTTTCTGGGAGGCCGTTTAAAAACGGCCTCCCGAAAATTCAAGTCCGCGCTGCAGCCGTATATAGGCTGTAGCGCGGATGGCAGGAAGTTAATGAGCTGTATGTGTGCTGCACTGTGTATACTGGCATGTATGGAGGGTTTACTGAGCTGTATGTATGCTTCAATGTGTATACTGACATGTATGGAGGGTTTACTGAGCTGTCAGTATACACAGTGAAGCACACATACAGCACAGTAAACCCTCCATACATGTCCAGAAAGCTTGTGAATGTGTGAGGAGCAATGCCTCATGGGACATGTAGTCCTAGCAAGGGGAAGGAAGTGATTTGAAGGGATTCTAAAGGCAGATTTTTTATTTATTTTTTTTACCTTGCTATAGGGGAACTAATATACTTTGCGGCTTGCCATAGAGACACTCTTAAGACAGGAGGAGCAAGAAGCGCCAACAGGGCACCCCAGAAGAGGAAGTACTGATACTTTTTCTTAGTGTAGCAGGATTTCAGGCATTGGGCCTGATGTGGGTCTGCCATTGTTACCGGTAACACTTCCAACACATTTAAGTTGAAAACCTAAGTGTGAGAGCGGAGACAATTACCATTCCGGCATCTTTGGTTTGTTTTGTTTATTTTGTGATGGGGATGGGAGAAGGAAATGAGTGGGATACTCCCCTGGCTCAACTAGGTTTCACTGGGACACTGTAGATAAATGCCTGTTAGCGCTGTCCTGACACCAGCTGAATGCCAACCAACGCTTTCTGGAGCTTTAAAATACTGTTTTGCTGAATAGTGCTGAAACTTTGACGTTAACTCAGAAGATCCAGGACTGTAGTAACTCTTGACTCTTGGCACTCCGTCTAGCTCAAAAGTCCTGCGAATGGCTCCCTCCAGCCCTTCACTGAGTGAGGTAGCTCCTTGTAACTGCTTGTGCTGCTGCAACCCTTAACACTGTACACTTCATGCTGTAAGCTTAACTCTTCAGGGCCCAACCGCTGGCGCCCCCTCTACACTTCAGGGTCCTCTTCACAAGGCAACCCCTTTACACTAGCTGGCTCCTGGATCCCTGGGAACTTCACCGGAGTGGTCCCCTCTACACTAGGCAGACCCTCAGGGGCAATTCACAGTACTCACAAACTTGGCATGCTTTCCTGGAACTGAAACCCTCCATCTCCACTGGTCCTCTCTGCAGCCCAGCTCTCTCTCTGGACTCTCAGGCAGCCACCCGAGACACCCAATCCTTCCGACAGGAGAAGAGACAGCCGTGGCTTCCCACCAAAGACGCTGCGTCATGCGTTCCCCTCAGACTTATACCCACTCCCAGAATCCTGTGCGGCAAATCTGCCTTTCTGGGGTAGATACAGGCCTGAATGTGCCACTGATTGGGTTTCCTCCACTGCCCTTCTCATGGAGCCAGTGGGGAGACTCCCTAGCCTCAATAGCAACACCTGGGAGACATGGCCTGTACTTTTTGCAGTACTTTGTGCCTGGAAAATTGATAACGTCCATGGCGCCTGAAAAGCGTTCTTTTAGTTTAAAAATGTTTTTGGACGACCTGGAAAACAGCTACAGTGTAACGGAACAATTTGAAGAACTGAGTGATAGCGATTCCTGGGAAAATTCGTCATGAGGTACTAAAAGTGACAACAGCGACAATTCTGCGACTGAGCTCAGCGATGTACGGACTTGGTGCTCTATTAACTGCGATACGGATCAGGCGGCGCCCCCGAGTACAGATTCTCCCTCATAATGAAATATCTCCACTTCGAAAACAATGAAGAATTTGATGAAATTTATTACATTAAAATTTATGATTTTGTGTTTCAAACTTTACCCGGGATGTCTACTAGACTCTTGTTTGGACAGATTTAAGCGAGTTATTCCTAAGAATTACAGGCCTAAAAATATAAAACATATTTCCATGTGAAAAAAGTACCACTTTTAGCACAGAAATTCTGACATAATCAGACCCCCAGGGAGGTTAATGTGGTCACGCCCCTTTAGCACCTGATACTTTAATTACCGTATTTATCGGCGTATAACACGCACTTTTTCATACACCGATATAAAAAAAAAAAATGTCCAGAAATCAGCGCCAAGAGGTAGAAGGGGGCGGGCGGCGCCGAGAGGTGGAAGGAGGCGGGCGGCGCCGAGAAGGAAGGACGCGCTGTCATCGGAAGTCCCGCGTCCTATGCCGACATCAATCATAGGCGCCGGGACTTCCGATGAGAGCGAATCCTTCCTTCTCCTCGGCGCCGCCCGCCCCCTTCTACCTCTTGGCGCTGCTTTCTGGAGATTTTTAAAAGTTGTGTATAGTGGCGCTGGCGAGGCTGCAATTATGGGCACTGGCAAAGGCTGCATGTATGGGCACTGGCAAAGGCTGCATGTATGGGCACTGGCGCTGGCGAGGCTGCATGTATGAGCATTGGCAAAGGCTGCAATTATGGGCACTGGTGAGACTGCAATTATGGGCACTGGCGAGGCTGCATGTATGGGCACTGGCGAGGCTGCATGTATGGGCACTGCAGTGACGAGGCTGCATTTAAGGACACTGCGCTGATGAGGCTGCATTTGTGGGCACTGGTAAGACTACATTTAATTAAAAAAAAATGTTCTGAGTTCAAAGCTGTTTATTTTAAATTTCAGCTTTTTTCCTGAAATTTCTGCCCTAAAATTTAGGTGCGTGCTATACGCCAGCGCGTGTTATACGCCGATAAATACGGTACATGAACAAGCTATTGGGATTTGAGCACAGGTATATCTTTTCTCATCATATAGCTGGTTATTTGTATTTACCACTGCATAGGAGATATTTAATAAATAAAAATAGTTTTTTTATACGCCACACTCATGTTTTTTTTTTTTTTATCCGATTAATCAAAACAATAAATCGGCCAACTAAACGATTATGAAAATAGTTAGTTGCAGCCCTACACTGGATGATAGAGTGGGGCTCATGATGGATTGAGAAAGCGGGCTCTCCACAGGTGCGTACAAGGGGTGTGCCTGGGCACGCCCTAATCCAGACGCAGTGCCAGGGGGGTGCATGGGTTCAACCCATCTGTGCGGTGTCATGGTGCTGGCAAAGCCTACCTTTTAGTTTCTCCCTCGGCTGCAGTGTCCCTCTAGTGCCCCAAACACAGCATCCTGAGGTTTGCAGCTGCCAGGGACTCTGTCAGCTGTGCAGTATCTCCCTGTGCAGCGGGCCAAGGAGGTGGTGGGCGGAGGTGTGGCTGAACTCTCCCTCCTACACACTCACAGCTGGTTGCTCTGGATGATCGAGCAACTGAAACTGGGAAGGAGGTGGAGCAGAGATGGCAGCCTGGGAGTCTTCTATTTTTAGCCATAGGGGAAGTGGCATCACTACAGGAGTTCCTCCCTGCTCTGTGCTGCTTCAACCCTTACACTCACTAAGCACTGCTCACCACGGGTTAGGGGGCACAAGTTACTTGCCTTGCCCCGGGCGCAGACAATCCACACTACGCACTGCAATGGACATTAGTTCTAACGAAAATCAGGGATTACCTCTTACTTTCTGCTCGACTATGGGACAGGAAGAAGTGAAGGGGAATCTCCACAAAAGCTCGCTGTCTGGCCGCCCTCGAACCACGCCGCTCCCTGTCTGGCCGCCCTCGCACCACGCCGCTCCCTGTCTGGCCGCCCTCGCACCACGCCGCTCCCTGTCTGGACGCCCTCGCACCACGCCGCTCCCTGTCTGGACGCCCTCGCACCACGCCGCTCCCTGTCTGGACGCCCTCGCACCACGCCGCTCCCTGTCTGGACGCCCTCGCACCACGCCGCTCCCTGTCTGGACGCCCTCGCACCACGCCGCTCCCTGTCTGGACGCCCTCGCACCACGCCGCTCTCTGTCTGGCCGCCCTCGCACCACGCCGCTCTCTGTCTGGCCGCCCTCGCACCACGCCTCTGCCTGTCTGGCCGCCCTCGCACCACGCCGCTCCCTGTCTGGCCGCCCTCGCACCACGCCGCTCCCTGTCTGGCCGCCCTCGCACCACGCCGCTCCCTGTCTGGCCGCCCTCGCACCACGCCGCTCCCTGTCTGGACGCCCTCGCACCACGCCGCTCCCTGTCTGGACGCCCTCGCACCACGCCGCTCCCTGTCTGGACGCCCTCGCACCACGCCGCTCCCTGTCTGGACGCCCTCGCACCACGCCGCTCTCTGTCTGGCCGCCCTCGCACCACGCCGCTCTCTGTCTGGCCGCCCTCGCACCACGCCTCTGCCTGTCTGGCCGCCCTCGCACCACGCCGCTCCCTGTCTGGCCGCCCTCGCACCACGCCTCTGCCTGTCTGGCCGCCCTCGCAGCTCCCTTTTTGGCCGTCCTCACAGCACGCCTCTGCCTGTCTGGCCGCCCTCGCAGCTCCCTTTTTGGCCGTCCTCACAGCACGCCTCTGCCTGTCTGGCCGCCCTCGCAGCTCCCTTTTTGGCCGTCCTCACAGCACGCCGCTCCCTGTCTGGCCATCCTCGCAGCACACTGGACTCAGGGAGTGCTAAAAGTCCACAGGTTAGGGGGCACAAATACTTGCCTTGCCCCGGGTGCGGACAACCCACACTTTGGAGGGATTTCCTTTCACTTCCTGTTTGGCTACAGGACAGGAAGTAAAGGGGAATCTCCACAAAAGGACACAAATGGCAAAAAAACGGACAGGGCGTATACCCCCCCCCCCCTCCCTCATTCTATCCAAAATGAAAAAAAAAAAAAGTTTTGCTTTTAGTTCTACTTTAATCCAACTTCTTGAAACTGTTTGCAAAGGCAAGAAAATGTGCGATTAGCTGAGAAGAATCGCTATCGGGGAAAATACGAAGAAATATCTACTTGCTCAATCTCGTCACCTTAGTAGCCATTCTGTGAAGAACTTCAGCTCCGGCCGATGCAGAATAGCCGGGTTGCTCTTACAAAGGTTGACAAACTCTCGCAAATCGTGCAGTTTCCGTGGGTCCATGGCTTATTCACACACGAGCAGAACACCACCGACTCCCTAGAAGGAACTAGAAATGGCAGCGCTGGGGAAAAGTGGGCGTGGCTAGCAAAGCAACCAATCACCGAGTTCTCCTTTCACCCGTGGAACAGGAAGTCTGGCCGCTCAGGTTCTCTAGGAGAAGGCGCGTGACTCGTCAGGAAGTACTGTATGCGGAAGTGTCTGCCTTCTTCCAAACTAACTCGTTCTGACGACAGCGTAGTAAATAGAATCCCGTCACTTCTCTTCAAAGCCAATCCGCGATTAGAAACATTTCTCTAAATCTCCGCCCACCACCCTAATAGAGACTCCTATTGGGCGCCTGAGATGTATGCACCATAACCGAGGCTGTCACCTTGAACAGTCGCTCCACCCATGGCAACCAGATACCAATATGGTGTCCTCGTAGCTACCTGTCATAGGAACTTCATCAGAGTGCCGCGACAGGAAATGTTGGCGGTTTCCTGTGCGACAAGAGCGGCGGAGTCCTTAGAGTTCAGTTATGTGGCGTGTTGTCGTTCAAAGCTGTGTCTGCAGGCGTGTTTCAGGTCAGGGATTTCTTCCTCTGTCATGTCAGTGGCATACTTTACATCCGATGTGATGGTAGCTGCTGGAGCAGATGTGTGGAGCTGATTTTACTGCACAGAAGTGAGTTGCTCTTTTAAAGAGCAACTCACTTCTGTGCAGTAAAAGTGTATTTTTGTCAGTGATCCTCACCCTCTCCAGGACATACTAAAAGGAATGACAGAAAGGAATTCCCATAGACTTTAACATGAAGATGGAATTCCCATAGAGAATAATGGAACAAAATGGAATGCCCATAGACAACAATGGTGAAAAAAAAATTCAATTAGCGACAGAACCTTTAGACATATACAATAAATATTTAAGAAACATACTTTTCAATATCAGTAGAGATGTATAATCAGATTAGGTGGGATTATTATTGTTTTTTTTAAAGACAAAGGTGAATGACAGAAGGGAATGCCCATAGAGTATAATGGGAAGAAAAATATAAACTCATTTGCAGGCAAATATGAGAAGCTCAGCAATTTATTCTTTCCCACAGGTGATCCCCAAGTAGAGTAGCAGATTGTAAGATTGAAATTATTTGGGATTATAGCTGTTTTCTATGGAATGACATAAAAATGATAGAAAGGAATGCCCATAGAGAATAATGGGAAGCAAATTGTGACCTGGAGTCAAAACCATGAGACATATCAAAGCAATCTTTAGCAGACATTCTCTCCACGTTCAGAGATGAGATTAATTTTGAAGTGGGATTAGCATTGTTTTCTACAGAACGGCAAGGGTGAATGACAGAAGGGAATGCCCATAGAGAGTAATGGGAAGTAAAATATAAACTCATTTGCAGGCAAATATGAGAAGCTCAGCAATTTATTCTTTCACACAGGTGTTCCCCAAGTAGAGTAGCAGATTGTAAGATTGAAATTATTTGGGATTATAGCTGTTTTCTATGGAATGACATAAAAATGACAGACAGGAATGCCCATAGAGTATAATGGAAAGCAAGATGGGACCTGGAGTCAAAACCATTTAACGTACCAAATAAATTCTTAGCAGATATACTCTCCACGTTCAGTGGTTATGTTTATTATTAAGATGAAGTGGGATTAGCATATGATATGTCTAATGGTTTTGACTCCAGGTCACATCTTTCTTCCCATGATACTCTGTGGGCATTCCCTTCTGTCATTCATCCTTGTCATTCCATAGAAAACAATAATCCGCCTTCATCTCATTATTAAACTGCTCCGCTGAAAGTGGAGAATACGTCTGCCAAGAATTTATTTGGTACATTGAATGGTTCTGACTCTAGGTCACACCTTGTTTCCCATTATACTCTATGGGCATTCCTTTATATCATTTTTCTGTCATTCCTTACAAAACAGCTATAATCCCAAATATTGTCAATCTTACAATCTGCTACTCTACTTGGGGAACACCTGTGGGAAAGAAGAAATTGCTGTGCCTCTCAGATTTGCCTGCAAATTAGTTTAGATTTGCTTCCCATTATACTCTATGGGCATTCCCTTCTGTCATTCATCCTTGTCATTCCATAGAAAACAATAATCCCGCCTTCATCTCATTATTAAACATCTCCACTGAAAGTGGAGAATACGTCTGCCAAGAATTTATTTGGTACGTTGAATGGTTCTGATTCCGGGTCACATCTTGGTTTCCATTATACTCTTATGGTTATTCCCCTTTGTCATTCAACTTTGTTATTCCATAGAAAACAATAATAATCCGATATTATTTCCATTTTATAATCTAATACTCTACTTGAGGAACACCTGCGGGAAAGGTGAAATTGCTGTGCTTCTCACATTTGCCTGAAGTCTAGTTCGTATTTTGCTTCCCATTATACTCTATGGGCATTCTTTTCTGTCCTTCACCCTTGTCATTCCATAGAATACAATGCTAATCTCGCTTCATCTCAATATTAAACATCACCACTGAATGTGGAGAGTATTTCTGCTAAGGATTGATCTGATATGACTCTAGGTGACATCTTTCTTCCCAGTATACTCTATAGGCATTCCCTTTTGTCATTCACTTTTGCCATTCCATAGAAAACAATGACAATCCCTATAATCTCCCTTTTGAACATCACCGCTCATTGTGGAGAGTATGTCTGCTAAAGATTGATTTGATATGTGTAGTGTTGAGCCGAACAGCCCTCCAGGTTCGGTCCGCACCAGAACACCGCGAACAGAGGAAAAGTTTGTTTGAACAAACGAACCCCATGGAAGTCTATGGGATTCGAACCTCCAAAATCAAACGGCCTAATTTTGAAGGCTTAAATGCAAGTTATTGGCCCAAAAAAGTGTATGGGGGGCCTGGGTCCTGACCTGGGGAACATGAAGCAATGAAAAAAAGTCTAAAGCAAAAAAAGTCATATACAAATATACATACAAATTTCAAATGGCATGTACTTGTCATACGGTTGCAGAAAAATTGGGCCTTGGTTGCTGATGGTGCCTGAACACCGTAACCCCTCGCTGTTACTCTTACTGGGTGCAGGAATGGGCCCTGCTGCTAAAAAATCAATACAAATATGAAATTGCATGTACTTGTCATACAGGTGCCAAAAATTGGGCCTTGGTTGTTGCTGGTGCCTGAACACCATAACCAACCTCTCGCAGTTACTCTTGCTGGGTGCAGGAATGGGACCTGCTGGTAAGAATTCCATGCACATTTGAAATTGCATGTGCTATACAAGTGCCAAAAATTTGGCCTTTTCCGTATGTGGTGCCTGAACACCGTAAACAAGGCCTCACAGTTACTCTTGCTGGGTGCAGGAATGGGACCTGCTGGTAAGAATTCCATACAAATTTGAAATTACATGTGCTATACAAGTGCCAAAAATTGGGCCTTTGGTGTTGGTGGTGCCTGAACACCGTAAACCCTCACAGTTAGCATGGCACAGGGACAAGGCCTGCTGTTAAAAAGGACATACGACATTTAAATTGTATGCACCTGTCATACAAGTGCAGAAAAATTAGGCCTTGGGGGTTGGTAGTGACCTAAACCATAAACATTGTTGGAAGCTAGCAGAATCAAGGTAGAGGAATAGGATAGGCAGCATATACAGACTTCAAGGGATGGCAGACCCCTAGCAAATTCAATCTGTTACATCAGCATCAGGGGCCTGATAGCTCGTTGATCCAGGACTGGTTCATTTTGTTGAAGTCAGCTGATCACAGAGTCTGTGGACAGACGCACTCTTTTGTCTGTCACAAAACCTCCAGCGGCACTGAACGTCCGTTCGGAAAGCTTGCTGGAAGCAGGACAGGCCAGTAGCTCCATTGCATATTGAGCAATGATAATCATGCACCATATAATGGGAGACGCTGGCGATGGTTGCTTAAACCTAACAGCCCTGGGTGCTGCTGAGGACAAAAGAACTGTTTAAAGGCATCGGTCAGCCAGCCGCCTTCTCCACCGCTCCTCCGTTGGCTGAACGATGCCTCGGAAACACGTCCAGAGAATTTTGACCTCCCAGTGTCTGGAAAAGCGGTACACAATTTTCTTTCAAGGCCTCCTCAAGATATTTCATCCTCTGTTCCCTCTGCGAAGGCAGGATGAGCTTTGCAACTTTACCCTTGTAACGTGGATCAAGAAGGGTTGCCAACCAGTAATTATCCCTCTCCTTGATAGCACGAATCCTCGGGTCCTTTTGCAGGCTTTGCAGAATCAGGGAGCCCATGCAACGTAAGTTGGAGGAGGCATGAGCTTCTGAGTCCTCTGGGTCACTAAGGATGACATTGTCAGCAGGAGCAACCTCTCCCCAACCACGTACAACTCCTGGGGTTTCTGGGGAATCAAAACCATCCCTTGAAGACTGCCGTATCCTATCCTCTTCCTCTCCATTCATGCTGCCGAAATCCTCACCCTCCTCCTCCTCTTCCTCCTGTGTGTTTTGTGGCTTTGCAGGAATGATATCTGCATAAAGGGGGCTTCGTGAGGAAAGGAAGTCCTCCTCTTCCTGCCGCTGTTCTGCCTCAAGTGCCCTGTCCATGATTCCACGTAATGTGTAATCCAGCAGGTAGACTAGCGGGATAGTGTCACTGATGCATGCATCGTCCCGGCACACCATCCGAGTGGCCTCCTCAAATGATGACAGGACAATGCATGTATCCTTAATCAAAAGCCACTGGCTTGGCGAAAAAAAGCCAAGCTCCCCTGATCCTGTCCTTGTGCCATACTCACACAGGTACTCATTGATGGCCCTCTGCTGCATGTGCAGCCGCTGTAGCATTGCCAACATTGAGTTTCATCTGGTGGGCATGTCACAAATGAGATGGTTGGCGGCAGGTTGATTTCCTGTTGAATGTCCGATAAGCGAGCACTGGCATTGAACGAACGGTGGAAATGGCCACAGGGTTTCCTGGCCTGCCTCAGGAGATCTTGGAAGCCTGGGTATCTGCTCAAGAAACGCTGCACCACCAGATTCAGAACATGTGCCAAGCATGGAACATGTGTCAAGTGTCCCTGTCGGAGGGCAGAGAGAAGGTTTGGTGCCATTATCACATACAACCATTCCTGGCTCAAGCTGTTGTGGCATCAACCATCTCTGAGCCTGCCCTTGCAGAGCTGACAGAATCTCTGCGCCGGTGTGACTCCTATCCCCTAAACAGACCAACTGAAGCACAGAATGGCATCTTTTACCCTGACTGCTTGCATAGTCCCTTGAACGCTTAGGGAGCACTGCTGCTGCAGAGGAGAATTGCACAGAAGAGCCATGTAGGAAGAGGAGGTGGTGGTGGAGCAGCCAGATGTGGCAAAACCAGCACCAGCTTTTTGGAGGTGTGGTGGCAAAACAAGCTGCAAGACCGAACCCTGTCCTGCATCCTTCCCAGCTGCCAGCAGAATTACCCAGTGCACCGTGAAAGAAAGTTAATGTCCCTGTCCATGCCTGCTCGACCAAGAGTCAGCAGTAATATGAACCTTCTTGCTGACTGCTCTGTCCAACGAGGCTAAAACACTACTTTCCACATGACGGTAGAGAGCCGGAATGGCCTTACGTGAAAAGTAATGCCTTTTTGGGACCTGCCACTGTGGTGCAGCACATACCACAAATTCCCGAAAGGGAGCCGAGTCTGAAAAGACAGCAACTGTATGCTAGCAATTTGGCCAAGCTAGCATTAAGACGCTGAACATGTGGATGGCTGGGAAAGTATTTCTTTCTACGGTACAAATACTGGGGCACTGAAATTTGCCTGCTGCTCAAATCAAGTGGTGGTGTACTGCTAGCAGATTGGGTGCAAGTCTCTGTGCCACTCATTCCTGTACCATCATCCCGCTCAATGCTGGTATTTGAGAATGCATGAGGTATAGTAGGGTCTGAGATCGCAGATGAGGAGCAAGGTGATGTATGATTGTTTTGATCTGGTGCCTCTTTCAGGTGCTGTTGCCAACGAACTGCATGGCAGGAAGTCATATGCTTTGTCAAGCATGTGGTGCCCAAGTGGCTGGTGTTCTGGCCACGCTTGATCCGCTTTAGACAGATTCTGCAAACAGCAACGCTGCAGTCTGCATAGGTGCTGAAAAAAAGCCCATACTAATGAACATTTTGGAGTCTGCGGGGATTTTGCAGCACCCTGCACCTGTGGAGCTCTGTGCTGTGACGCGATAGGTTGGCTACTGCTAGGCCAGCCCATGGAGCACACTTTGCCTCGTTGCAGTTGTGCATCCTCCTCATCCTCCCCCCTCCTCCTCCTCCTCCCCCTCTATCCTGTCAGGCACCCAAGTACAGTCAGTGACCTCAGCATCCCCTCTGTCAGGAACGCTCCCTGTGCACACTGGTGTGCTGTCATGAATCTGCCACCTAAGGGTTAACCTAGTGCGGATTAATTTCATTAATTGGCAACAGGCTGCCTTATTTAAGCACCTCAGCAGCACAGTGTCTTTGCTGTCTGATCTGCAGCTTCTCCTGTGTTCCTGAACTTGAAACCTGTTGTATCCAGTTTGATTCCTGTTTGACCTCCTGGCTTGTCCCTCACCTCGCTTGTCTGCTGCCCGCCCTGACCTCGGCTTGTTTGTGACCACTCTTCTGCCTTATCCTTGTCTGTATATCTGCTATCGGATCCGGACCTGTTCACCTACTGGCAGGGCAACCCCAAGGACTACTACCTGGTGCTATCCAGGCAGCAACTCCATCCTCACCATCAGAGGCTCTGGTGAAGACCGGTTGGCACTTAGATTCCGCACCTCGGGTTAGCCTGCGTCTACTGCCTGGGTGACCCGTCTGTGCTCCATCTCTCGGTGAGCTAGAGGCCACCCTCTGCATGTCAGGCTCGCCTCCAGAGTCCTGCGCCCTCCCTCCTCGTCACTGGAGCAAACTTGGCAATATGCTTCAGCTGTGGCTACATGACTGCTGGTCTCTTGTCCATCGTTGCCACCCCCTCTCTCTAGGCTCACATTATTCCCTTCATCAACCTGGGAAACAACATCACAGCTTTCAAATTGCTGCGCATCCTCCAAGAGCATGTCACTGACATAATGATCGAATAGTTCAGGTGACTCCTCTGTGCATGATGGTGGGGAAACTGAAGGAGTTGCTGTGGAGAAGGAGCCTGTGGAACGAGCCGCTTTGGCATCTGCGGTGGTAGGCAAACTACTGGGAGTATATACTCTATGGGCATTCCTTTCTGTCATTTTTATGTCATTCCTTGGAAAACAGCTATAATCCCAAATAATATCAATCTTACAATCTGCTACTCTACTTGAGAAATACTTGTGGGAAAGGTGAAATTGCTGAGCTTTTCAGATTTGCCTGCAAATGAGTTCATATTTTGCTTCCCATTATACTCTATGGGCATTCTCTTCTGTCATTCACCCTTTACATTCCATAGGAAAAAAAAAATAATCCCTCTTAATCTCCCTTTTAAAAATCACCACTGAATGTGGAGAGAATGTCTGCTAAAGGTTGCTTTAATATGTCTAATGGTTTTGACTCCAGGTCATATCTTGCTTCCCATTATATTCTATGGGCATTCCTTTCTATCATTTTTATGTAATTCCTTGGAAAACAGCTACAATCCCAAATAATATCAATCTTACAATCTGCTACTCTACTTGAGGAACACCTGTGGGAAAGGTGAAATTGCTGTGTTTCTCAGATTTGCCTGCAAATGAGTTTATATTTTGCTTCCCATTATACACTATGGGCATTCCCTTCTGTCATTCACCCTTGTGATTACTTAGAATACAATGCTAATCCCACTTCATCTTAATAATAAACATAACCACTGAATATGGAGAGTATATCTGCTAAGAATTTATTTGGTACGTTAAATGGTTTTGACTCCAGGTCCCATCTTGCTTTCCATTATACTCTATGGGCATTCCTTTCTGTCATTTTTATGTCATTCCATAGAAAACAGCTATAATCCCAAATAATTTCAATTTTACAATCTGCTACTCTACTTGGGGAACACCTGTGTGAAAGAATAAATTGCTGAGCTTCTCATATTTGCCTGCAATTGAGTTTATATTTTGCTTCCCATTACACTCTATGGGCATTCCCTTCTGTCATTCACCCTTGCTGTTAAATAGAAAACATTGCTAATCCCACTTCACTTCAAAATTAATCTCATCTCTGAACGTGGAGAGAATGTCTGCTAAAGATTGCTTTCATATGTCTCATGGTTTTGACTCCAGGTCACAATTTGCTTCCCATTATTCTCTATGGGCATTCCTTTCTATCATTTTTATGTCATTCCATAGAAAACAGCTATAATCCCAAATAATTTCAATCTTACAATCTGCTACTCTACTTGGGGATCACCTGTGGGAAAGAATAAATTGCTGAGCTTCTCATATTTGCCTGCAAATGAGTTTATATTTTTCTTCCCATTATACTCTATGGGCATTCCCTTCTGTCATTCACCTTTGTCTTTAAAAAAAACAATAATAATCCCACCTAATCTGATTATACATCTCTACTGATATTGAAAAGTATGTTTCTTAAATATTTATTGTATATGTCTAAAGGTTCTGTCGCTAATTGAATTTTTTTTTCACCATTGTTGTCTATGGGCATTCCATCTTCATGTTAAAGTCTATGGGCATTCCTTTCTGTCATTCCTTTTGTATGTCCCCCCTCTCCTCCTGCTTTCCTGTATGTGACACTGCACAGCTTGCTAAATAGTTTTGGGCCAGTTCACACTAAAATGCGCTGCGGAAAAGGCACGTTCCATGCACCACACGTAAACGCGCTGCCCTTGAGAGACGCATGTGGCACCATTCATTTGTAATGGCACCCAAAACGCATCAGTTGTAGCCACCAAGGCCACGTGATGACCGAGTAGCATGCAGTTTGGGGTGGCATGATGTGGAAAAGTTGTGCTTGGGCTACTTTTTGCATTCTCCCATGTGTTTGGCCGCCTATTCAAATAAAAGGGCCGTCCAAAAGAAAAAAACACGTATTCCATTGTGAACCAGTGCATTTTGTAGTGCTAGTGCGTTGTTGACACATTTTTCATGCTAACACTTTTTATTTTGGAGGAGGAGCCTGGATTTAAGTCCCCATTCACTTTACGAAAACATCCTCCAAATCTGTTCCGGATGCGTTTCTGCATGCACGTATTTGACGCATTTCTAGATGCATTCCAGAGGGTTTTGTCCTGTTTTTTTTTTTTTCTCACTGGACTTTGGTTTTCATGCGTTTTACTGCGTTTCAGTACAGTTATGTGCAGGAAAAAGCAACATGTACTTTTTTTTTTTTTCTGGAACACACTGCACTAGTGTAAACTATGCCATTAGAACTCATATAACCTCCTTTCCGTGCATTTTTGATGCAGAAAAAAGCACTGCATGTTGGTGTGAATTGGCCCTTCTACACAACGCTCTGCCAAAAATGCACTAAAACTGCATGTACATGCGGTTTACGAGCAGTCCCATTGATGTCTATGGGGCCAAAAAACGTGCTGCAACTACACCTAAGAAGTGCCTGCAGCTTTTCACATAGAGAATAATGTGATATTCATTGTCATGCAGTGCAGCATGACAGCAAATGCAGGAGAACATGTTCTATTGTGAACAGGGGCTTAGGCTAGGTTCACACCTCTGCGTTTTGTGCAGGTGCATTTGTAAAGGCACAGCAGCCCATTCATTCAAATGGGCTGCAGGAAATGCAGCGAAAGAGTCTCAAACCCGTTTCCAAAACACACCAGCAGGGCAGATAGATGGAAACCCCATGCACTTTGTTTTCCGATGCGTGTGAGTGCAGTTAACGGTACCCCCTGCGTGTCTGCTAAAGAGCAAAACAATTTGTCTGCAGGTCGGGAACCGGTTTGTTTTATGTATCGGTTCTCGACCCGCATGTGTGTGAACCTAGCCTTAGCCTTAAGCTGGATACACACTATCCATCTTTTGTGGTTAGATTTCCTACAGATTTACCTTTTCTATGTAGTGCAAGGGCCTGCCAGATTGCATACAAATTGAAAGTGTTTAGGTTTGACCTCATATTATATGGTTTTGGTAAGTCTAAAGGAAAAAGTCTTCAGAAAATCTTATATTGTGTATGGCCCATTAGGCTGTGTTTTTGGTGAATGCATGCAAAATTTCGCCACAAGCATAGGGCAACCATTGATTTCAGTGGGCTGCCATATGCACGGCAAAGTAGCTCCAACATCTTGTTGAGCTTTGTGTGTTTTATAACCAGGCTAAAAATGTGTGTCTTTGGGATGCCAATACCAATGAAAGGTGATACAAGTTCGACAAGCGTTTTTCATAAATGTGCAATTGTGAATGCAGCCTTAGCCCCTATGATCATCTAAGCATGATTCAGAATTCTTTTTGTGCTTGAAATTCGTTTTCAATGTTATTTTATTGTTCCTGTCCACATCTGAGTGATGTGCGGTTGCTCCCCAATCACAGTATGTAGCATGTTGTCATACTTTGCACATAGTGCAGCCCATTCAATTCAATGGACTGACTTAACACAGCAAAAAAGTTTGTTGCACTTTTTTTTTGCATGCGAAACAATGCGACTTATTTTCCATATTTTGAGTGCTATTAACAATGAATAGTGTCATAAATGCGATTCATGTTGTGGGCTGCAATCACACAATAAAATGTGCAAAAATCACAAATGGGGGGGCTTAGGTTATTGTTATGCCTTTTCACCCCAATACCCTTCACTGTGTTTTGGGGGCATGTTTGTGGCTAACAACCATCTCTGAGATCTGCCATTAGCTAAAATAAAAACTATTTGGACTGAAACTACTAAAAGGTTTGGGAGAGCTATTTTGCAGAATTTCACTAACCACTCTCATGAATAGATATATATTTTTAGGCAGCTCTACTGGCCAGCTCAGTAGATTTTATTAAATAAAGAGCTGGATGCATTTCTAAATGCACAAAATATAACTGGATACTAACATGTACATGTAATAACACCAGGGGTAGATGATACAGGGAGTATCAGATTGCCTCCTGGGAGATAAGGAAGGAATCCCCCCCCCCCTTTAAGAAGTATTTTTGTCAGCAGAGTCGCCCGCAAAGGGTTACAGAATGGTCTGAATAAGAATAAATAGTAACCGCAAAAATAGTCAGGAATGAATATAACACATAAGCAAAGTCAATAATCCAGTTTCTTGAGATTTAGACAGCCTGGGCTGCTGGGCAACAGCAGAAGCTGGCCATGACATGGAGTCTCAAGAGAGTGTATGGCCAATCTAAAGAAAGAAGAGAAAATGGCAGAGGGGAATTAGAAGGAAGAAAGAGGAGGAAAAGGGAGGGCGTGAGCCCCGGAGGGGGGAAGGGGGTTTAGACTACATGGGCTCTGGGCGGATTTAGCAGGCCAGGTAGGATATGCTGGAGATGCGCATGTAAATTTTAAAGAATCTGGGCTGGGAGTTAAGGATGTGTGACATCTCGGTAATCATCATTGTGATTATGTTCCTAGAAAGGAACTGTAGGATTCTAGACCATGGCAATTGTCTGCTTAGCTGCAAAGAAGAGATACATAGATGACCTCTGCTGGTGGGAAGACCGTTCTAGGATTGGATGGGTGGAGTAAGGCCAATTTGGCTTTCTTATGGACTGTCAGATAAAAAAGGGTCGGGAGTAGGTTCTAGACCAAAATCCAAACAATTTAGGACAGGACAACCATTTGTGAAGAACATCACCCCTTTGCCACAGCTCCTAAAACATCTATCGCTATAGATGGGGTTTGCATGGTATACAGTATCTCACAAAAGTGAGAACACCCCTCACATTTTTGTAAATATTTTCTATCTTTTCATATGACAACACTCAAGAAATGACACTTTGCTACAATGTAAAGTAGTGAGTGTACAGTTTGTATAACAGTGTAAATTTGCTGTCGCCTCAAAAAAACTCAACACAGCCATTAATGTCTAAACCGCTCAAAACAAAACTAAATGCACCCTTAAGTGATGTTCAAATTGTGCCCAAAATGTCAATATTTTGTGTGACCACCATTATTTTCCAGCACTGCCTTAACCCTCTTGAGCATGGAGTTCACCAGAGTTTCACAGGTTGCCACTGGAGTCCTCTTCCACTCCTCCATGATGACATCACGGAGCTGATGGATGTCAGAGACTATGCACTTCTCCACCTTCCGTTTGAGGATGCCCCACAGATGCTCAATAGGGTTTAGGTCTTGATACAAACTTGGCCAGTCCATCACCTTTACCCTCAGCTTCTTTAGCAAGGCAGTGGTCATTTTGGGAGGTGTGTTTGGGGTCTTTATCATGTTAGAATACTGCCCTGCAGCCCAGTCTCCGAAGGGAAGGGATTATGCTCTGCTTCAGTATGCCACAGTACATGTTGGCATTCATGGTTCCCTCAATGAACTGTAGCTCCTCAGTGCCGGCAGCACTCATGCAGCCAAAGACCATGACACTCCTACCACCATGATTGACTGTAGGCAAGACACACCTGTCTTTGTACCCCTTACCTGGTTGCCGCCACACATGCTTGACACCATCTGAACCAAATACATTTGTCTTGGTCTCATCAGACCACAGGACATGGTTCCAGTAATCCAGGGCTCGACAATTCCCGGGCGCCAGGTCGTATTGGCGACTAGAAACTGAGTCCGGGCACTTAGGATTTCAGCCATCTGCTGTCACTCCAAGAAGTACCCAAAAAGGAACATCAAAGGTAGCATGTAACAGTCAACTGCGAGATTTGGGCTTCTTGATATTTAGTTAGATTTGGCACACCTATGCCCCCTTGTAACTTGAGTGAAAAGAGTGGATCGGGGGACCCTGGGCTATATCGGCCCAAAATTAAGTAGATTATCCCGCTCGGGACAAAGCAAAGGTAGTAAGAGGGGACTGGAATTGGTAACATTTGGAAAAAGTAAAATACTTTTGACAGAATTGTCATTTTGACAACATTAATGCAGTCGCCCCAGGAGAAGAAAGGAAACTTCCAAGATTACAGAAAGGAGGACAGCGAATAAAGAAGGGGATAGTAGTTCCCTGCAAGCAAAGATTTATAGTGGGGGATATTTAATGCCCAGTTAGTCAAGGGATGAAATCACCCAGCGGTATGGAAAATAGGATTGGAGGTGGGGGACAAAGTCTGGGGAAATGGAGATATTTATGTTTGTGGAAAAGAAGGGCTAAATGAGGGGCCAAGAGCAAGGCAAATTTCCTGTAGTAGAGTCCCAAAAAAGCATCTGGGTCTGGGGTCTTGGAGGGGTGCAATGATTTAATGGCCTGTTGAATCATGCTAGTTTGGTGGAGAAAGGTGTTTGTCATAGAAGAATGATAAGAAGAGTGATACAATCCTGGAAGTTTCCATTTTTTAAATAAATTAGATATATATATTATTTTTATTTTTTCTATTGGTTAAAATAGATGAAAACAAAATCCCATAAGGGGACAGACCATGTGGTCTTTCAGGAGTTGTTCTTACGGAGTATAGAGATATAGGTAATGCCTCTGTCCACCCTTTCCCTGTATCTGCCATTATTTTCATCTTTTCTTTAGGACTCAATTGAATCTCTCAACCTTTTCACTGCTTCGAGGGTGATAGGGAGTATGGAAAGCTTTCTCTAGATTGAAGTTTCCATTATCTATTTCATTACCTCACTTGTGAAATGGGGAACTCTGTCACTTTCTATCACTTCCCACATCACGTGGCTACAAAGAACTCCTCTTAAAATCTTTTTTCTCTTTCGTTCATCGATGGACACAGCTTCTGATTCTTCTTAACTATTGGGTTATACTGCTCCCTACAGGATTAGGACACTAGGCAGGAAAAAGCTTGACTATGCCTATGGGCAGTCCCAGGGGATATACACCCACTCTCAGCTGTAGGCCCTCAGTTTTTTTAAGAATAAAGGCCTAGTTCCTTGCTAGGATCTCTGGTCCTGGCGATTTTTTTTTTAATTTTTTTTTTCTCTTTAAATTGATTTTTTTTCTATCTTTGTTATTTTGTTCCTGTGAGAATGTACAATCAATTGCCGGACTGGGCGACAGACTGAATAATATAGATCCAGAGGGTCCCCCCCAGTCTGGCCAGCGAGCACGCACGCAGGCCTCACCTCCACGATAGGTCGGCCGCGACATAGCCCCACTGGACGGGGGCTGGCCTCCAAGTTAAACATCTCGTGAGGGCGCATACAACCTGGGCTCGGCTTGAGTTGAAGCGTTCCTCCTGGCCAACAGTCACCCGCATTCCGATGAAGCGGTGGTCTGTCTGGAGTTGTGCCCACTCTGTTACTGGTATGGTAAGTAGCTGTGCCCCCTCTACGCTTGGAGGGTTTTGGGGTGGATGTTAGCCGCTCCCTGAGACGGTAGGACCTCCGGGTTCCCCTCCTTCCCTCCAGCCCCTCTAAACCTTGGGTCTTTTTGGGGGGCTGCCTCCGTGAGTTTGGCTGACGCCCTCACTCTTCCTTTGGGCATCTGCCAGACTAGGATCCGTGCACTTATGGCTGGGCCTCCATGAAAATTTAGGCTGTGGCTTGCGGCCTGCTAGGCCATGCTGTCAGTTTGGCGTGTCCCTTGAAAGGGGTGGCGCTGCGGGGGCGGTTCATTTTTTAAAGACAGCCTTGCCTCTATTATTGTGTGGAGCACCTTCCCTTTTTAGCGCTGTGGGACCATCAGGGTACGTTGCCTGCGCGTCCATTTCACGGCAGGCGGCCCCCTTATAAGGGGGCTATTTCCCATTATGTGGGCCTCTATGGAAGGGCTCGGAGGGCGAACCCCCCCCCCTTGTCCCCTTTTTGCAGAGTCCAGTAGGTGGTCCATTGGTGGGCCCTCGGTTGGCGGCCCTCCCCTGAATGTTACATCAGATCCTGAAATTATTTCACCCCGCTGGGTCTGCGTCCACACACCCTGAGTGCTCAGATAGCGAGGATGATTCCTCTGCTCCTCTAGCCACCCATGAAAAGGCACTGGTGAATGCATGGTTTGTGTCAGTGTGTGAAATTTTAAAAATGGAGGTTGCGGCCGATGCTGCGTCGGAGGGGCCGGTCCCTTTTGACACCCACAGGCCCTCCAAAGCGGCGAGGGTGTTCCCCTTTACGCTTACTTTGACAACAATGTCACAAAACAGTGAAGTTGTCCAAAATGCAGTGGTTCTTAAGCGTTTTTGCCTTGCTGTATCATTATGAGGATTAATTGCTTAAACAGTGGACAGTCCCACCTGTAGCGGACTCGTCAGTTTCCAGGTTGTATAAAGCTACCTTCATTCTGGTTGAGAAGTCCCTGGCCAGCTTATAGGAGGGTGGAGGCTCTTGCCCGCCATATTTTCACTGTGGCTGGTTCGACACTTAGGCTGGTATTTACTATTGCCCTGGTGTCGCAAACTCTGACCGAGTGGGCTAAGCTTTTACTCCGGGACCTGGAGGGGAAACTGCTTCCCCCTGTCATGTGGAGCTGGCGGATCAGTTGATCCAGGGGCTACAGTTTCTGAGATACTTCTACTACTTCTCTCCTTATTGGCTCACTGACTTTGACAGCAGCAAGAGCAAATGGCACTACACTGCTGTATCAGCCAATGAGGGGAGTACCGGATAGCCGAGTCTCTTATGTAACATCGCTGGATCTAGATGGACCTTTAGGTAAGTATTAGGGGGGCTGAGGGGGGCTGTTGCACACAGAAGGTGTTTTATCTTAACACATAGTATGCATTAAGAGAAAAAAAAAAAACCTTCTGCCTTTACAACCACTTTAAAGTGTTGTTATGGCCTCCCTCTTCAAAAATTAAGTCAGCCGCTACACATACTGTAGCTGCTGACTTTTAATATTTGGACACTTACCTGTCCTGGAATCCAGTGATGTTGGCACCGGAGCCAATGTTTCCATCGGCTGTCGGTTGCTGCCGCCGCCATTGCCAGTAAGCGAACCCTGGCGTGAAGCCGCAAGGTTCTCTACTGCGCATGCGCAAAGTGCACTGCGCTCTTACAGGCTTGGAAGCAGGGGAAGGAGGCGGAGGGGGCCGAACTTCTGATGTACCTCTCTGGGGCGACTCGAGGTCCGACGGAAGTGGGGACCGGGTACCTGTCAAAAACAGGTGTCCGCACCCCCCATCCCCCCAAAAGGTGCCAAATGTGGCACCGGAGGGGGGGGGGAGGAAACAGATAAGCAGAAGTTCATTTGTTGGGTGGCACTCACGCTTTAAACCCACACCTCAGCCTCCCAGGGGAATGGACCCTTCAGCATATAGCAGGTGACTCACAGCCTCAACTCTATGTTTTTTCTAGAATCATGTGCACAGGGTGTGTGTCATGCAGCTATCAGATTTCATGGAGTTCTGTGCTCTAGCTCTGCATGTGTGTATCTTCGGATCCCTTTATGTAGGATTTGTTTCACCTTGGTGTATCGCCCAAGGCTAGTCACTTCACTTGGTATAGGGTATGTAAGGGTTTACAATTAGAGGTGCACCGAATGGAAATTTTAAAAGCTGAAACCAAAAATGGAGGATGCACTTGACTGAAAACCAAAAATGAGTTTTAAAAAAATGTACAATATCTCACAAAAGTGAGTACTCCCCTAACGCTTTTGTAAGAATTTTAGTATACCTTTTCATGTGACAACACTGAAGATATGACACTTTGCTACAATGTAGGTAGTGAATGTACAGCTTGAATAACAGTGTAAATTTGCTGTCCCCTCAAAATAACTCAACACACAGCCATTAGGCTCCATTCACACCTGGGCGTTTTTGAGCGTTTTTCAGCTCCAAAAACCCTCAAAAAAAACTTTCCATAACGCCCAACAAGTAAAACCCCATTCATTTAAATGGCCCCTGTTCACATCTGAGCATTTTAACGCCTGAAGCAAAATGCCTGTAGCTGAAAAAAGTACATGAGCTTCTTTTTGGGCTGATTACCAGCGTTTTTGATAGCTGTCAATGCCTGCCTCCAAAAACACCTGAAAAAATTGCGGTAAAAAAACGCACAAAAATGCTAAGCTCAAGTGTGAATGCAGCCTTAATGTCTAAACCGCTTGCAACAAAAGTGAGTACACACCAAAGTGAAAATGTGTGAATTGGGCCCAATTAGCCATTTTCCCCTCCCTGGTGTCATGTGACTCATTAGTGTTACAAGGTCTCGGGCATGAATGGGGAGCAGGTGTGTTAAATTTGGTGTTATCATTCTCTCTCATACTGGTCACTGGACGTTCAACATGGCAAAGAACTCTTGAGGATCTAAAAAAATAATTGTTGCTCTACGTAAAGATGGCCTAGGCTATAAGAAGATTGCCAAGACCCTGAAACTGAGCTGCAGCATGGTGGCCAAGACCATACAGGGGTTTAACAGGACAGGTTCCACTCAGAACAGGCCTCGCCATGGTCGACCAAAGAAGTTAAGTGCACATGCTCATCATCATATCCAGAGGTTGTCTTTGGGAAATAGACGAATGAGTGCTGCCAGCATTGCTGCAGAGATTGAAGGGGTGGGGGGTCAGCCTGTCAGTGCTCAGACAATACAGTGCATCAAATTGGTTTGCATGGCTGTTGTCCCAGAAGGAAGCCTCTTCTAAAGATGATGCACAAGAAAGTCCGCAAACAGTTTGCTGAAGACAAGCAGACTAAGGACATGGATTACTGGAACCATGTCCTGTGGTCTGATGAGACCAAGATAAACTTATTTGGTTCAGATGGTGTCAAGTGTGTGTGGCGGCAACCAGGTGAGGAGTACAAAGACAAGTGTTTCTTGCCTACAGGCAAGCATGGTGGTGGGAGTGTCATGCTCTGGGGCTGCATGAGTGCGATCCCAAATCGATGCAAATCGCGGGACATGCTTGCGATCCCTGTTAGCACCTTTGCGATTTTGCCAGAAGAATCGCCGTAAAATCCCGCAAACAGGAATCGCGGACAAAATTGTGCTGTGATCAGGGTGCCAATGGAGAGAATGGGGATCACAAACACGTCCCATGATTTGCGTCAATTCAGGATCGCGGGCAGAATTGCAGTGATTCTGTCCGCGATCTGGGACACCTAGATGTGAACGAAGCCTTGAAGCGTTTGTAAACTGCTGCATCTTTTTTCTTTTCTTTCTTACCTGCCAGTCAAACTGAAAACGAAGCCTTCTAGCGATGCATTGTGATCGCTAGAGGCAGCTTCCATCTTCATCCAGCTTCCAATGCACACGGGAGCCGCTGGTCACGGCATAGGGCTCTGAAGGAATAGGCGCGGGTGGCCGTTCCTTCAGAGTGCATGCGCTAGTGATGTCACTGGCTGCATGTACAGTAAATGGCTCCTAAACAGTGCACATTTAGAAGTTATGTACACTACCTATACAGTAGGTAAGACTTATCATAGGCTTACCTATAGGTAAAATTTAAAGATTGAAGTTTACTTCCTCTTTAATGATTGCCTTTTTTGTTGCACTAGTTCAAGGCAGTTGTGACTATCCTTGTGACTATTAGACCCGGTTCACACTAGCGCGACTTGTCAGGCGACTTGGTCACCTGACAAGTCGCAGTGGGTCGCCTGCCCTAGATTAGCACAGGACCCGTTCTAATAGAAGCGACACAAGTCGCTCCGACTTAGAAAAAGAGTCCTGTACTACTTTGGGGCGACCTGGAGGCCACCTGCATAGACTTCAATGATATGAAGTCCGTGCATGTCGCGCCGAGGTCGTGGTGCACACCGTGCACCGCGACTTCACAGGTCGCCCCTATGTGAACGGGGTCTTACTGTCTGTGCTCATGTTTGTGTAGCAAGTGCTGTGTTCTGTTTTTGTTTGTGACCCCCCCCTTTTTCTTGCTCGGCATATGGGAGAAGTATAGCAGGGTTCGCAGAGTGAACCAGTGAATGACAGTGAGATTTGGAAAAAAAAAAGAGCAGTCTGATATTTATCAGATCTGTTTGCTGACACGTCTCGTGTTTACTTGATTAACAATTTTGTGTACAGCATTAAGAACACACAAGATCAAGGGTGTTTATGCTCCAAAAAAAAAAAAAACACTTTAAAAACACATCAGATCTCAATGGGGAAAAAATATCATACTGAATAGCTATACTGATATGGACTGGGTAATGTGTTAGTAATGAAAGGATGCCACATCATTTAGGCTGCATTCACATGTCAGCTTATAATCGCGGGCAGAACCGCCGCGGTTCCGCCCGCGATTCGAAGATTTATTGCAAATCGCGGGACGCCTAGCGTTGCCCGTTGATTTGCAATAGCCCCCCAAACGCCGAGCGATGTTGCCGCGATTTACGCCCGCCGAATCGCGGCAACATCGCGCAAACAAAACCGCGGGACGCAATACGCTCCAAAGAAGCTCTTGTACTTTTTTGGAGCGTATTGCGTCCCGCGATTTTGTTTGCGCGATGTTGCCGCGATTCGGCGGGCGTAAATCGCGGCAACATCGCTCGGCGTTTGGGGGGCTATTGCAAATCAACGGGCAACGCTAGGCGTCCCGCGATTTGCAATAAATCTCCGAATCGCGGGCGGAACCGCGGCGGTTCTGCCCGCGATTATAAGCTGACATGTGAATGCAGCCTTAACCACTGCGGTGGTCGTATCGGTACGTCACTGGCCCGCGAGCCAATAGGGGGAGCGCGCACCGCCGGAGGCGCGCTCCCGCTTGTTCACTGCCATCACCGCGCGAGTGACCGGCGACTCCGATCATGTCCGCTGGTTACTCACGATCTCCCGCTGGAGAGGGAGAAAGGCAGGCGGCTGATGTAAACTAATGTCTCTGTGGTTACATCAAAAGCCATGCCCCTTGACAGTTAGATGCACGCCCCTAGGGCAGGCCTCGACAAACCCCGGGCGCCAGGTCGCATTTGCGACTAGAATTAGCGACCTGGCGCCTGGGGGGCCCTGCAGGAGCTGTCCTGTCCCTTTTGCGCCCCCACCTTCTTTCCCGAGTGCACGGACTTCCACGCCATCCATAAATTGAGGCCCCGGCTTTTCGGCCTTCTTCTGTTAGATGAGAGGCTAGGGGAACTGGCGCCCTCTTGTGGTGGCCGGGAGTAATGCATGCTCTCAATGCCTTCCTTCTTATCTGCTCTTTGGAAGGAGATGGGAAGTTTTTGCAGGCTTCATCTCTCTGTCCAGTTACCTTTGCTTAAAGGTAAGTGGACAGGGAGTGTTTTTATTATTATTAATTTATTTTTTAAATTAAAAAAAAATAAATAATAATACATTTTTTCTTTTTTTTTAATTATTAAAAAAAAAAAAAAAAACCTTTTTTTTTTTTTCAATTCTTATAAAAAAAAAAAATATGATATATATATATATATATATATATATATATATATATATATATATATATCATTTTTTTTTAATAAGAATTGAAAAAAAAAAGAATGTTTATAATATATATATATATATATATAAATAAATAAATATAAACATTCTTTTTTTTTTTCAATTCTTATTAAAAAAAAAAAAATGTTATATAATATATATATATATATATATATATAATATTTTTTTTTTCCTCATCGCCGTGCCACAGCCGAAGGCCCCTTTCACACGGGCTGTCTGATCGGGTCCGCCTGACAGTTTTTCAGACAGACCTGATCGGACCCCTCATTCTCCTCTATGGAGCGGTAATCTGAGGATCGGATCAGATGGCATCGGATGGAAAAAGAGAGATAGTCTGTTTCCATCCAATTGCGCTATAGAGGAGAGTGGGGTTCTAGTCGTATTTATGTGTAAATTTAGTATCCGTTTTATTAAATAAAGCTTGGTTGTTAGTTTAAAAAAAAAAAAAAAAAAACTGGCTCCTAACTTTTTTAGCTGGCTCCTAGATTTCAGGCAAATTTGTCAAGCCCTGCCCTAGGGACACAATTAACCCCTGGATCTCTAAAGTTAACCCCTTCCTTAACCCCCTTACAGTAACAGTGCATATCTATAGCACTGATTACTGTAGTAATGTCACTGGTACCCCCAAAAGTGTCAAAAATGTCAGTCAAGGGTCCGATCTGTCCGCCGCAAAGTCGCAGTCCCGCAAAAAAATCGCAGATCGCTGCCATTATTAGTTAAAAAAAAAAAACAATAAAAATGACATAAATCTTTCCTGTAGTTAGTAAACGCAATAACTTTTGCGCAAACCAATCAAAATACGCTTATTGCGATTTTTTTTTTTTTTTTTTTTCACCAAAAGTATGTATGTTACTGTACTTCAATCTGCTAGTACATCTAACACACCCCTTCCTCTACTGCGACTGACAATACTGCTGTCCAAAGGTGCCCCCTGTGCTTCTTCATCCAAAGTGGGGGTACTCTATTACAGGAGGTGTGTCACTGGCCAGATCACCAGGTGAAAACAAAAGGAATAAAGCCTAAGAAAAGAAAACTAGTGACGTCACCTCATCTAATGATTGGTAAGCTGTAATATATTACAGTCTTGGTTTTGGGTTTAAAGGATAAGTCCAGGCAAAACCTAACTAACACTAAACCTGCTCTGTGCCACATTATAAACCTAATCTTGGACCCTGTAAAGCAAAAATCACTGTACTTGCCTATTCTGCAGCCTTTCTGGTCCGGTCCCACACTAAGCTGTCAGCGGCAGCTTCAGCGTTGGAGGTGGGTGCAGAAGAGGCACTCAACAACAGAAGCCCCATAGTAAATCTATGGGTGACGTCACCTCCCATTTGTTTCACAGCCGTTGTCGGTCCTCTACTGCACACAGCTTCTGCCGCTGGAGACCAGACCGAATCAGGGGCAGAAAAGGTAAGTACAGTGATTTTTGCTATACAGGGTTAGATAGATTAGGTTTAGAATGTGACACAGAGCAGATTTAGTTAGGTTTTCCCTGGACTTATCCTTTAATACCACTGTAACTGAGGACCGTAATCTTGAATTAAAAACTTGCCATGTGTTTAAATTATCCACTTGCTAACCAAAATACGTATATACTGTATGCGTTGTGGTTTGCAAGTGGTTTACATTTTTTTTGGCCAGAAGCTGGCTTTTATCATAAAAGCAGTCGGAGTGGCTCATTAGTCGCTGGAACTCTTTCAGAAGCAGCAGGAGGGGACGGCCTCCCTACAGTTTCTTGAGCTTACCGTTCTGTTCTGGTCACAGAGGCGAACAAAGACCAGATCATCTTTGACTCTATGGCCTTGGAGGACCGGAGCAACATCATGATGTCACTTCTGGTCATGGTAAAAAAAAAAAAAATTTCATAAAGGAAAAGATCAAAAAAAGTTTTTTTGTTGGATCTTTTGCCTTTAAAGGTAAAGGAGAGATTTGGGATCTTTTCAACCTGATATCTCTCTCTAAAGAGGACCTGTCCTCCTTATTTATATTACAATGGATTCTTCCATTCCTTGTAATAAAAAAAAAAAGTGATCAAAAAAATAAAATAAATAATAAAAAAAAATGTAAAAAGCCTCATCCCTCCGTGTTCGTGCTCAGAAGTGAACGCATATGTAAATGGTGTTTGCACCGCATATGTGAGATGTCGCTGCGAACGTTAGAGCGGGAGCAATAACTCTAGTGCTAGACCTACTCTGCAACTCTAAACAGGTAACCTATAAAAAAAATTTTAAGCGTCGCCTTTGGAGATTTTTAAGTATTGTAGTTTGACGCCATTCCACGAACGTGAGCAATTTTAAAGTGTGACATGTTAGATATCTATTTCTTCGCTGTAACATTGTCTTTACAAAAAAAAATGGGGTATATATATTGTGTTTTGTTCTTTTTAAATTCAATAAAGTATATTTATTTCCAAAAAATTTAGTTTGAAAAACCGCTGCGCAAATACCGCGTGACCTACAAAATTTAAATGATAGCTATTTTGGTCCCTAGGGTCTCTGCTAAAATATATATATAATGTTTGGGGGTTCTAAGTAATTTTCTAGCAAAAAATTGATTTTATTTTGTAAGCAACAAATGTCAGAACTAGGCCTGGTCTTCAAGTGTAAACAAAAACACTGACCTAAATCAGTGAGTCAGTGCTCACTGTTCTCAATCTGGGGTGCGTATTTACCTATCTTCTGTTCCCTTTGTCTGATAATAACCTTTATCCATTGTGTAGTGCAAAATCGGAAATGTGTCGCCATTCGATCATAAGATCAGGATCTAAGAAGGATCACCCCTTGTAGACCCTAAGGCCTCTAGGGGTGACCTTCAGATCTAAATACTTATGTAGGAAGGATACGTCCCACCATTGGAGGTTTTCAGCAACCAATAAATCTTCCAATTGATGGAACATTTTACGCATGTAGAGTTTGTTAGATATAACTTTTTGGGGCAGACAGTCTGTTGTTTCACTGAACGCTGCTTTTTCTTTCGGAGCAGGAACTATTCTCTTTATTACTCTTTTGAGGCATAGACAAAACATGAACTCACAAATGTAACACTGCCATCTAGTGGTCATACAATGTAATAGGCACACAGCAATGACATACAGTGGTTGTTGCTGATTAAATACAAACCTTGTATGCTAACACCCCCACTCAACAACTACTATCTATGTCAATCCCATTTCTGATCTAAGATCCACAAATCTGGTTCTAGCTAGTGGCTTTGTCAAAGCATCAGCAATCATTTTTTCCGACTCACAATACACAAGTACAATCACTTTCTGATTAACTAAGTCATGAATGTAATGATGTCTGACATCGATGTGCTTGGTTCTTCCATTAATTTTCTCACTTGTTGCAAGCTTAATGCAAGCCTGATTATCCTCAAATAAGACGGTAGGTTCTGATGTTGCTTCTCCAAGATCCTTGAGTAATTGCTGTAACCACACAACTTCTTGACTGGCATAAGCTGCAGATATGTATTCAGCTTCTGTAGAGGAGAATGCCACTGACATCTGTTTCTTGCTGGACCATGATATAGGACTGTCTCCCAATTTTAATAAGTAACCACTTGTGGATTTGCATGTGCTGTGATCACCTGCCCAATCGGAGTCCACATATCCCACGAGGTTTAAACCACCACTTGCTGATAGTTTCAAATTTAAGTCTTTTGTCTGTTTCAGATATCTCATAACTCTTTTGATCGCATTCCAGTCTCTTTGACGTGGTTTATCAACTCGCCTGCAAAGAAGAGACATGCTGGCTGCAATGTCTGGACGTGTAGTGGTTGCAATGTAGAGAAGTGCCCCCACTGCTTGTCTGTATTGTTCATTGGATGTGAGAAGATCATCTTCTCCTTCTAACTTTGGATAGACTGTATCCATAGGTGTGCTTGCTCCTTTCGCCTCTGTCATGTTGAATTGCTGAAGAATAGATTCAATTTTTTGCACTCTGATTCAACAGGAAACTTCCATCTTTCTCACGCTGGATGTCAATTTCAAGATAATATGTCACTTCACCTAGGTCTTTAGTTTCAAAGTGCTTGTTGAGTACTCCTGTTAACTTTGCAATTTCATTGTCGTTTTTGTGAGCAATGATCAGGTCATCTACATAAATTAGCAGATACATCCACTCAGTGTCTACCTGTTTAGCATATAGGCACGGATCAGCTTTGCTTCTTGTAAATCCTTCATTTAGTAGAACTTGATTAATCTTCAGGTTCCATGCTCGAGCTGATTGTTTAAGGCCATAAAGAGATTTATTCAACTTGCAGACAAGATGCTCTTGTCCCTTTTTCAAATATCCTTCTGGCTGTGACATGTAAATTTCTTCTTCAATATCACCATTAAGAAAAGCTGTCTTAATATCGTGATGTTTCACAATCATTGTACGCATGGCAGCCACTGTCATTAGTGTTCTGAAAGTACTTTGTTTAGCAACTGGAGCAAAAGTAGCATCATAGTCCTCACCGAACTTCTGCGAGTAACCTTTAGCAACCAGCCTTGCCTTGTACCGACAGACTTTCCCTTCAGAGTTACATTTGGTTTTAAAAACCCATTTGCATCCTATGGCATGTTTACCTTGAGGTAGCTCTGGAGATCTTTGAGTGATGTCATTTCTTCATCAGCGGCTTTATACCATACTTGTTTCTCATGCATTGGCAGTTTCTGCATCTCTTTCCATGAACCTGGTTCAGTTTGAACAGCTCTGCGAGCTATGTAAGATAAACGTTCAGCTGGAACACCTTTATTGATTCTGGTTGATTTTCTGACTGAAGGTATTTCTGGTTCAGTTTCAGGTTTTGATTCTTCTGCAGTTATTTCTATTTCTGTATCACTTTCCTTATTTTCTTGAGTGACTGATGTTGATTCTTTCTCAGTTTGAAAAGTTTGAGTCTGTTGTTCAAACTTTGAGCACACAGAACTTTCATCAATAATCACACTTCTGCTGACTGTTACTTTGTTCGTGTCTTGATGTAAAATCCTGTATCCTTTTTGAGATTGACTGTACCCCACAAGCACACCTTCTTTTGCACATGCATCCCATTTTGTACGTTTTTCTTTTGGAATGTGTACATAGGCTTTACTTCCAAAAATTCTGATGTGTCTTAAATTTGGTTTCCTTTTGTTCCACAGTTCATATGGAGTTTTTGTTGTTGCTTTTGCCGGCAAACGATTTTGAAGATAACATGCAGTTGTGATAGCTTCTCCCCAGTATGTAGTTGGCATATCAGCATCAAATAGCATGCTCCTCCCACTTTCACACAGTATGCGGTTTATTCTCTCTGCAACTCCATTTTGCTCTGGGTTATCTGGAACTGTTGTCTGGAACATAATTCCATGCTTCCTGAGAATGGCTTGTGTTTTACCACTTGTTTATTCTGAGCCATTATCTGTTCGTAGTAATCTGGGCATTCCGCCAAAAATATTATTTACTTGAGCGAGATACTCTTCTAATTTCTCTGGCACTTCATCTTTATTGTGAAGTAGAAATACTGTGGTATACCTGGAGTAATCATCAATGAAGGTCAGGAAGTATTTTTTCTTTCCTGGAGTCATAGTTTTCATTGGACCACAAAGATCTGAATGTATTAAGTCCAGAGTTTTTTGGGATTTGCTGTTGGTCTGCTTGGGAAAAGGTGTCCTTGCCATTTTTCCTTTAATACAGCTGGTACAAATCATTATGTGATCACATGGATTAATCTTAATACCACTTGCATAGTTATTCTCAACTATTTTCTTTATTGTATCAGAATTTCTGTGCCCCAATCGTCTGTGCCAAGTGTGGATGCAGTTTGAATGTTTATCCTCTTTGGCTATTTTAACCATTTCACTGCAGTTCAGCTGATACAGTTCATCTATGATTTTAGCCTTTGCAAGCAAGCAATCCCCTTTTGTTATGATACAACTGTCACCTTGAAATGTGACTACATTGCCTTGGTTAGTGAGTTTCTTTACTGACAAAAGGTTGCTTTCAAGATCTGGCACATACAGAACATTCCTCATATGGATCCTTAGTGATATCTGGAGAGATAGGACAGTATAGAAAGCCATCTCCTATTCCCACTGATTTCATAAATTGTCCATTAGCTGTAGTTATCCCTTCTGTTTTGCTTTCATCAAGCTGAGTGAAGAAACTTCGGTCATTTGTCATGTGACTTGTAGCACCTGAGTCCACACACCATGCTTGCACAGAGGTGACACCATTTTTGGATCCGAATGCATACTCCTTTGTTTCTATGACATTCTTAGCTTGTTGCAATGCACTTTGTTTTTGCATTCTAGCTTTCCAGATTCTACAATATGCTTTTAGGTGTCCTGGTTTCTTGCACACAAAGCATTCCCGCTTTTCTAGCTGCACGTTACTGTGTTTATTTTTGAATTTTGTCTTTAAAGCTGTCTCTGAACACACACTCACATTACTCATGCTTTCAGTTTTGCGCTTGTATTCATCCACAAGCTTGCCTTTAACATATTCCAGTGTCAGATCATCATCTGGACGTGCATCTAGTGCTGTGACAAGTGTCTCATAACTTTCAGGAAGTCCACTTAACAGCGCTGCAACATGGAAATCTTTTATCTCTTCTCCAATCCCTCTCAGTCTCTCCACCATCTCTAAGGTCTGTCTTATATAGTCCTGCATGTCCTGGTCTTTCTGTAGCTTAGTTTGATAGAGCTTTCTGATTAAATACAGTTTATTGCTGAGATTAACTCTTTCATGTGCTTTCTGTAACTCTTCCCACATGTCTTTAGCAGTCTGACTGTTACATATATGTATGATTTGATCATCATCTATGCACAGGGAGATTGTGCTCTGTGCTTTCTGATCTCTGTCTAACCACTCCTCTGTGGGCTGTGCAGGTCTTGATTCATTTATACATTTCCACGTACCTTCTCTTATAAGCAGCATTTTCATCTTGAATTTCCAAGATTGGTAGTTCTGATTTGTCAGATTTGCAATGGAGAACTTTGCTGAGGGGATGGCAGCAGCCATTTCTGCTGTTTGTCTTTCTGTTGCTGTCTCCTGTACTCACTTGTTTTAGCTCACTGTATCTGGCTATATCCAGGGGTAATCTGTATTATATCCTGGGCTTCTGTAACATGTCCTGGGCCCATAACCTATTAGATATAACCTTTTGGGGCTAAACAAAGTACAGGCAGACAGTCTGTTGATTCACTGAACGCTGCTTTTTCTTTCGGAGCAGGAACTATTCTCTTTATTACTCTTTTGAGGCATAGACAAAACATGAACTCACAAATGTAACACTGCCATCTAGTGGTCATACAATGTAATAGGCACACAGCAATGACATACAGTGGTTGTTGCTGATTAAATACAAACCTTGTATGCTAACAGAGTTCAAATTTGTGAGTGTGGGGAGAAAACAGCGGAAGGGGTTTAAACTACACAGGGGGTATGGCAGGGAGAGGAGAAGAATCTTTTAAACAAATAAATTATTACCGTATTTATCGGCGTATAACACTCACTTTTTCCCCCTGGAAATTGAGTGCAAATGATGTGTGCGTGTTATACACCGATATAATGTTAAGGAGCCATACCCGTACATACCGCATGGCGGCGCAATGTAAGGAGAGTGGATGTCATCGGCGTGCATTGCAATAGTCCTCCGGCAGCCTTCCTCTACTACAGGGGAACATGTCACACAATGTGCAAGTGGATGTCTTCTTGAACAGCGCGGCATTCCAGGCATCCAGCAGCCTTCCTCTGCTACAGGGGAATACAGTCACACTAGTAATTCTCACGGCCGTCGGAGCGTAACCACGGTAACGCTCTGCACTGCTTGCGAGAGTTTGCAGACTTGCGAGAGTTTGACTGCTAACAAGGAGGTACAAGCAGTTTTAATGACAGGAATTTAAGTATGTGACAAGTATGGTACACTAGCTAGCTAACCCCCCTCTCTGCAAAAGGCAGCAACCTTGTTTAGATTTGACCTTTATTTATAGCAGCAGCTTGATATTAGCTTTATGCTATTTTGTATGTTGTTTTTTATTTAACAACTTTTTATTTAATTGTATTTGAGTCAGCGCTGGGTGAGTGGGTTGCTTTTGTTTATGAACTACTTGTCCCTACTCCTGGTTTTATAGCAGTGTGCATTGATTTTAAAGGGGACCAGAGTATTAAAAGAAGTCTGCCAGGGGGGGAGCAAAGAAACACTGCCTGATAGCTAGTGTGTGAGATTTAAGTTTTTTTCCTGAAATTTCCCTCTTAAAATGAGGTGCGTGTTATACGCCGGTGCGTGTAATACGCCGATAAATACGGTAAATCTCCAATCCCTGTGGGATAAGAATTCTCTAATTTGATTCATGTTGTGGTACAGGTGCAGCTGACAAACCCTAAGCCCGCATTCACACTACCGCGGCACGACTCTGTACTACTTCGGGGGCGACTTTTGAAGTCCCGTGCACCGCGACTTCGGCGCGACTTGCAGGGACTTCATATAATGAATGTCTATGCAAGTCGCTCCGAGGTCGCCCCGAAGTAGTACAGGACCCTTTTTCTAAGTCGGAGCGACTTGTGTCGCTCCTATTAGAACGGGTCCTGTAGCAGTCAATGGACCGTGAGGGACCGCGACTTGTCAGGCTGACAAGTCGCCTGACAAGTCGCGTTAGTGTGAATGGACTAACCAGAACTGTAAACAAAAACACTGACCTAAATCAGTGAGTCAGCGCTCACTGTTCCACAACAAAGAAAAAAGAAACCACATGACCAGTGGAGTCTGAAAAGAAAAATGGTGTAAGCAATGAGAAAAACTTATGGGAGAAAAGTATAAACAAGGCAAATGTGTAAATGAACCTCATCTGTGAAAAGTCCTTCTTCAGTGAATAATGATCACAATGGTGACAAATCCTTCTGGTAAAAGAGTCATGGAGTCCAAATCAAAGTTCTGGGATGTATATTAGACCGGCAGCTCCTTAAAGGTAGGGAGTCCCTCCAGGCATGCAGCAAAAGAAAAAGGGCGCCAGGTCACAAAGGTGAATAAACAATTGGTAATTTATTATAGTAACTTACATATAAAAACAGATGATCCAGTAGACAGCCGATGTGGTGTAGAACAGCAAAGCCCGCTATATGGTCAAAGGAGAATAGGCGAGTCAAGAGCCTAGATGGCAGTCCTATGCTGTATGGCACTGAGCAATTCCGGGCAATGGGAGGTATTGCAGATGGCGTAGGCTCCCTGGATGGGCAGCCTCGCTGGTATCCGCTGTGTTGCGAGACCGGAAGTGTGGATGAACCGGAAGTGGCATGAATGACCTGTCGGTTCCTCCACGGAATCCGACTGGGACCAAAAGACTGAACAAAACGTGGAGGGCGGGCCGCAACGTCGTTTCGGAGGTCCTCCTCCTTCATCAGGCAGGCCCGCCCCTCCACCAAAAGGCACTTATACGTGCAGCCCTAACGAGGGAACCCCTTTCTTAATTTATTTTTTTAATTGTAATTTAATTTTAATTTCATGTCATCTGTGTTATATAGATATACAGCCTTCTATTATATATGTTAACAAGTGTTATGCCTGTAGAATATTTGCCTAGTCGTTTGTGAGGGAGATTCCTTCCCCCCCCCCCCTTCTTGCTGGTTGTATTTTCCATTTAGGTTAGTTTCCATTACCATCAGCTCAATTGGTTCCCTCGTTGGGGCTGCACATATAAGTGCCTTTTGGTGGAGGGGCGGGCCTGCCTGATGAAGGAGGAGGACCTCCGAAACGACCTTACGGCCCGCCCTCCACGTTTTGCTCATTCTTTTGGTCCCTGTCGGATTCCGTGGAGGAACCGACAGGTCATTCATGCCACTTCTGGTTCATCCACACTTCCGGTCTCACAACACACCAGATAACAGCGAGGCTGCCCATCCAGGGAGCCTACGCCATCTGCAATACCTCCCATTGCCCGGAATTGCTCAGTGCCATACAGCATAGGACTGCCATCTGACTGTGGGGGGGGGGATGTTCTGTGACAGGCACAGAGAGATTGCAGTTACAAACAACCTGAAATATACCAACCACAATTATACAGATTTATCAGTACATTTTAATGACTTATCTAGCAGCATGTTGAAGGTTAAGACATTACCATGGGTGTCCAACCTGCGGCCCTCCAGCTGTTACTGAACTTTAAGTCCCATGAGGCATTGCAAGGCTGACAGTTGCAAACATGACTCCCAATGGCAGAGGCATGATGGGGATGGAGTTCTGCAACAGCTGGAGGGCCACAGGTTGGACACCCATGCATTAAACTGTCTCTGTAAAAAATGCCGAACGAACATAAACTTATAATAGCATCCATTTTGAAAATTCTTCTCATAAACTTTTCACCATTTTATAGCTATAATGTTTAATTGAGCCCTGGTCTGTCTTTTGAATTAAAAGCAACTTACTGATATCATGGCCTGTGCCTTTTTGTTGTCTCTCATGGATTTAGGGTTTACTGTTGTATGGTCACTATTCTATTTTTACATTTATCTAAAGATACACAAAATACACCTCTCTTTATTTAATAAACATTTTACACTGCAAAATGACTATCCAACAGAAAATACCCAAACACACAGAATTACTAAATTAATGATCACATTTTGTTCAGTGATGGTCGTTCACATCTATGCATTGCAATTGTTATGCAAATGCGATGCGGAAACAAAAAGGGTCCTGTGTGGCGTTTTTTTTCATTTCTTCATTTTCCAAAAAAAGTGAGAAAAAATTACAAGGCCAAAAAACATTCGCCATGCTTTGGATTATTTTCTAAAACGGGGTCATTTGTGGGGTATTTTGTACTGTCCTGGCATTTTTGGGCCCCGAGAAATTAGATAGGCCATCAATACATCAGGATTGATCGATTTTTCTTGGTAAATATATTTCTAAAGGTGCTGTTGATATGAATTTTTCAAAGCATATCGGTAGCAACCTATGCAATCCATACATACAAAGAAATCAAAACAAGTAAGTTCAGAAATGTAAGTTATGTGTAATAAAACCCTTTATTTTTTCCTGGAAGGACAGATCCTGAAGCTAAAACTCGAATACTTTGGCCACCTAATGCGAACAGAGGACTCATTGGAAAAGACCCTGATGCTAGGAAACATGAAAGGCAAAAGGAGACGAGGATGATAGAAAACAAGCTTGAGAGATAGCATCATTAAAACAATGAACATGAAGTTAAGCAAGCTCCAGGAGGCAGTGGAGGACAGAAAAGCCTGGCGCGCTATGGTTCATGAGGTCATAAAGAGTCGGACACGACTAAATGACTCAACAACAATAAAATGGAATGACACAGGGAAAAAGTATTGAACTTTATTTAACTATAATGAAGAAAGGGAGGTGCAAAAAGGCATGGAAAGCCAAGACACCACTTGAAATCTATCAGTATATAGAAAGCAATCCTGCCCCTTGTCAGTGCAAATTTAATATCAGCTGGTTCAATCTCAGCTGATGGCCTATAAAAGGTGTCTCAATACCAAGGTGTCACACAAAAATATATTTTATGATGGGTAAAAGCAAAGAGCTCTCTCAAGACCTTTGCAACCTTATTGTTGCAAAACATACTGATGACATTGGTTACAGAAGGATTTCTAAACTTCTGAATGTTCCAGTGAGAACTGTTAGGGCCATAATCCGGAAGTGGAAAGAACATAATTTCACTGTAAACCGGCCATGCCAAGGTGCTCCTTAGAATATTTCTGACAGATGAGTGAAAATAACTATTAGAAGAGTTTCACAAAAGCCAAGGACCACATGTAGAGAGCTTCAGAAAGACCTAGAATTAGCAGGTACAATTTTTCAAAGAAAACAATAAGTAATGCACTCAACCACCATGACCTGTATGCACGCTCCCCACACAGGACTCCATTGCTGAAGAAAAAGAATGTTGAAACTCATTTAAAGTTTGCTGCACAACATTTAGACAAGCCTGTGAAATATAGTCTGGTCACAGACCAAAATTTAATTCTTTGGATGCCATGATACACACCATGTTTGGAGGTCATATGGCACTTCGCATCACCCCAAAAACACCATGCCAACAGTTAAGTTTGAGTGCAATCTACTGCCATCTACTAGGATGATGATAGAAGAAGAAACGAAGGTGGACATTTTCAGCAAGACAATGATCTCAAACACCAAGCCAAGGAAACTCTCAATTAGACATATGCCGGTTTTCGGTAATTCGATATATCGCGGTATTGCATAGCCACGGTATTGTTATTGTGGCATTTTTAAAATACCGAGTTTCTCTGCTCCTGGGTCTGACTTGTGAATTGATACATTTCAGTGAGCTGGATGACTCATTCACTCACACAGCTAACGCCTATCAGCATTAAGTCTCCCAGTAACTATAAACAAAAATGATTACATTGTATCTTTTCCTTCCCTCTGCCAGGGAGAAAGGAAGTTTAACCTCTTAAAGACTGGACCTTTTTCTGACACTTGTTGCCTGCAAGTTAAAATCAGTTTTTTTTTTTGCTAGAAAAGTACTTAGAACCCCCAAACATTTTATATATTTTTTTAGCAGAGACCCTACAGAAAAAAATGGCGATTGTTGTAATATTTTATGTCACACTGTATTTGCACAGCAGTCTTTCAAACGCAATTAATAGACTTTAATTAATAAAAAAAAAAAAAAACGTAACAGTAAAGTTATCCCAATTTTTTTTTTTTTTGTTACACAGAGAATCGTGAGAGAATCGTGATCTTTATTCCAAGCTAAAAAATCGTGATTCTCATTTTGGCCATAATCGTGCAGCTCTAATATATATATATATATATATATATATATATATATATATATATATATATACACACACACACGCATAGCAGCCCACATTACATTATTATATAGCCATCAAGCAGTGTCTGGCCTACCTGGTGATGACTGGTCCTGGCGCTCTGATCCGATGGCCTGGTCTTTAAAGGGGCAAATCCTTGCGGTCCAGAAGTGGTTAAACCTGCAGGAGGACCGGTGTTTTTATCTATTAATGACTTTACTATTGCTTTAGGCCTGGTTCACATGTATGCGGGTTGGTGGTTCACATGTATGCGGGTTGGCGGTTCACATGTATGCGGGTTGGCGGCCCACATTTGCACAGGCATAGCAGCCCATTGATTTGAACGGGCTGCTATGCCCTCATTTTCCGCAGAAAAAAGGTGCATGCAGCATTTTTTTTAAATTCAGTGGCCTTGAAATCCATCTGCTTTTGCACCATGCGACTAACCTGCAGTTCCTGCTCTGGCAAGCTTTCTGCATTTTTTGTATACGTGGGCACGGCATTTAAAAACAGTTTGCGTGTGCAGCAACGGCAGGTAAGTCGCATGGTGCAAAAGAAGGATGGATTTCATGGCCACTGCATTTTTTTAAATTCTGCATGCACCTTTTTTCAGCTGAAAACGCAGGCATAGCAGCTCAAGCCCATTCACATAAATGGGCTGCTATGCCTGTGCAAATGTGGGCCCCCAACCCGCATACATGTGAACCAGGCCTAAAGCAATAGTAAAGTAATTTATAAACAACACCTCCTTCAGGTTTAACCACTTCTTGACCACAAGGATTTGCCCTCTTAATGACCAGGCCATCGGATCGGAGCCGAGCGCCAGGACCAGTTATCACCAGTTAGGCCAGACACTGCTTGATGACCTATTTTAGGCCTGGTTCACAGAGTCTGTACTGACTGACTATATAATAATGTGCATAAGTGAACCAAAGCCCCTAAATTCAGCAATGAAATTGAAGTGAGGTGGAAATTTAATAATTTAAATTTAATAATAGAATACCGTGATAATACCGTATACCGTGGCAAAACCTTAATCAATTAATCGCAGCATGAAAATCTGATACCGTCACAAGCCTACTCTCAATTGGTTTTAAAGAAAGGAAAATAAATCTGCTCGAATGGCCCAGCCAATCATCTGACTTGAATCCAATAAAAAATCTATGGAAAGAACTAAAGATCAGAGCTCATAGAAGAAGGCCCACGGAACCTTTAAGGTTTTGAAGACTGTTTGAAACAATGGGCCAAAATCACACCAGAGCAATGCATGCGACTCTCCATACAGGAGGCGTCATTTAGCTGTCATTACCAAAAAAAGATTTTGTACAAAGTAATAAATAATTTTCAGTTAGCGTGTTCAATACTTTTTCCCTGTGTCATTCCATTTTATTACACATAACTTAATTTCTGAACTTATTTGTTTTGGTTTCTTAATATGTATGGATTGCATGGGTTGTAACCGACGTGGTGAAAATAAATTTCATGTCAATATTACCTTTTTATAAATATATTTACATAGAAATATGGTGACGCCTTCAATTCTTATTCTACCCTCTGCGTGTGTGTGTGTGTATGTATATAATATATAGTGTGTGTGTGTGTGTGTGTATGTATGTATGTATGTATGTGTATGTGTGTGTATATATATATATATATATATATATATATATATATATATATATATATCTCAGTATCTCACAAAAGTGAGTACACCCCTCACATTTTTGTAAATATTTTATTATATCTTTTCATGTGACAACACCGAAGAAATGACACTTTTCTACAATGTAAAGTAGTGAGTGTACAGCTTGTATAACAGTGTAATTTTTCTATCCCCTCAAAATAACTCAACACACAGCCATTAACATCTAAACCGCTGACAACAAAAGTGAGTACACACCTATAAGAAAATGTCCAAATTGGACCCAAAGTGTCAATATTTTGTTTGGCCACTGGAGTCCTCTTCCACTTCTCTATGATGACATGACGGAGCTAGTGGATGTTAGAGACCTTGCGTTCCTCTACCTTCCGTTTAATGATACCCCACAGATGCTCAATAGGGTTTAGGTGTGGAGACATGCTTGGCCATTCCATCACCTTTACCCTCAGCTTCTTTAGCAAGACAGTGGTTGTCTTGGAGGGGTGCTTGGGGTCATTATCATGTTGGAATACTGCCCTGTGACCATAGGACATGGTTCTAGTAATCCATGTCCTTAGTCTGCTTGTCTTCAGCAAACTGTTTGCAGGCTTTCTTGTGCATCATCTTTAGAAGAGGCTTCCTTCTGGGGCGACAGCCATGCAGACCAATTTGATGCAGTGTGCGGTGAGCACTGATAGGCTAAACCCCCCACCCTTTCAACCTCTGCAGCAAAGCTGGCAGCACTCGTATGTTTATTTCCCAAAGACAACCTCCGGATTGTAATGTTCTGGTACCTTTGGTACCCTTATTCCACTTTCCAATTCCGTGTATGCGTCCCACCATTCTCTTCTGGTAGGTGCGCATACACCTTTAAGACCGATGCTGTCATCACTGAGCGCCGCAGAGCGGCTATTTCAACCGCCGGCGTTCTCACTCACATCGTTCGTTCAACCTGCCGTGAAGCTCATATGCTTACAAGCGTACCTCGCTGTCGGAACCTCGCTGCTGATCCCTGTATCCCGCTACCGGATCACTTGCTCATACCGAACCACTCTACTACTGCTTGCTATTAGTGATAAGTACCCCGCAAGGGAATCCTCCATAACCTTCCTACCAAGCTTACACTATTTAGCTCTGCATACTAAGGACTATTACTATCATCTGCACTATTTAGATTGCTAGCTCTTGAGCCTACTAACATCTATCCTTGCACTGGGTTAGTCTCTCTTGTATGTCATCTGCTATCCTACCACCTACTACAATACATGATTGCTAACCTATCTGCATCCCACCTGCTACCATCTATACTCTCATGAACATTCCTCTCAAGTGTTTGTCTCCTGTTATCTCCATTCAAACCTGTCTCTCTAGCTCATCATCACTATACTGCAATATACATATATCACTCTAGGAACATCTTATTGAGTGTGTATATTTGTATGCTGAATCAGACAGACCACTGTGATGAGTCTTGGGAGTTGGGATTGGTATTTCAACGTATCTCTGCATGACTACTGAGTGGAGTTTTTCTGCAGCTGCAAATCCATCTTGTTCAAAAAACGCAGGAGCGTTACAGATTGAACGAACCTAAAATGGATTCAGCAGATTTACCCACTCAGGTGACACAATTAAAACAACAAGTAACTGCGTTAATACACGCTCTTACTGAATTAAAAGAAGACAATCAGGCTCTGAAGCAGCAGGCAACCCGTCTGTCACAACTTGCCGCTGCTCAGCCCCCTGAACCCAAAATAAATCCTCCTCTGGTGTTCACAGGTGATCGCAAAAAATTTCGTGAATTCAAAAACGCATGTCAGTTACTTTTTTTGCTAAAACCTCGTACTTACCTTACTGATCATATCAAAGTCTGCACTATTATTTCATACCTAACGGGTGATCCACGGGCCTGGGCAGACTCTCTCTTTGAGAAAAACGATCAGCTTCTCAACTCCTATGCTTTATTCCTAGCGGAACTTGCTAGTCTATATGATGACCCCAATAGGCAGAGTACTGCCGATATTCAATTGAGGTCCTTGAAACAAGGTAGGAGACCTGTAGAAGACTTTGTAGCAGAGTTCAAAAGATGGACCCTTGATTCAGGGTGGAATGATACATCTCTGAGAACTCAATTTAGACTTGGCCTATCAGAAGCCGTTAAAGACGAGCTCGCCCGAGCGGATTTACCGGACACCCTGGATGCTTTGATACAACTCAGTATCAACATAGACAGGAGGCTACGTGAAAGAGAGGCTGAAAAAATGGGAATGCCATTATCCAGTCCTTCTCGGATTTCGGCCATTGACCCTACTCCTATGGAGGTAGGAACCATACGCCCACCTTTATCAACTACTGAAAAAGCCAGGAGACGATCCAGTAATCTCTGCTTGTACTGCGCATCCCCGGATCACATGATAAGCGTCTGTCCCCTTGTCCGCAAAAAAGAGGGTGAGTGTTCACATGTCCTCCTAGGGGGATTGAAATTCCTAGGATACATCATATCCAAAACACTTACTAACCCTTACCTTTTTGTTCGCTTGACATTGCAGTGGGACCAGACCAGGATTACCACTAAGGCCATGATCGACACAGGATCTTGCGGAAATTATATTGATATACGTTTTGCTACTTTAAATAAAGTACCTATTATTTCAAAACCTAAGCCTGTCTCTGTGAGTCTTATTACCGGTATTCCATTATCTTCTGGCCCGATCACAAATCAGACACAAGCACTCCTAGTCACTACTAACGAGTCTCATACGGAGACCACCACCTTCGACCTATTATCTTCACCCCACTTTCCCATTGTTTTGGGACTTCCCTGGTTACACACACATCAACCAACCATAGATTGGAAGAAACGGACCCTAACCTTCCTCTCTTACTATTGCGAGAGTACGTGTAACCTCCCGTCTTATGGAAAGATCCTGTCTGTGGTGACAGATGAGATTGCACCACTATGTTATCAGGATCTGTCCGAAGTTTTTCTTGAGAAAAATGCTCAAGTACTGCCTCCCCATAGGGATTATGATTGCACTATTGATCTACTCCCAAATAGTAAATTACCTTTTGGTCATGTTTATTCTCTTTCGCAGGATGAACTTTCCCATCTCAAGAATTACTTGGATGAGAATTTGACAAAAGGTTTTATTAGACCTTCCACTTCTTCCACAGCAGCAGGACTTTTTTTTGTCCGCAATAAAGACTCAAGTCTCAGACCTATTATCGACTATAGGCAATTGAACGCCATTACAGTAAAAGATCGCTATCCTTTGCCGCTTATCCCTGAACTCATTGAGCAAGTGCGTGGAGCTACCTACTTTTCAAAATTGGACCTGAAAGGGGCATACAATCTAATCCGAATCCGTGATGGAGATGAGTGGAAGACAGCATTCAGAACCAGATACGGATTGTTTGAATATCTTGTAATGCCATTTGGGCTATGTAACGCTCCCGCAGCTTTCCAACGATTCATAAACGATATCTTTAGAGACTTACTTGACGTCTGTGTTGTAGTATATCTGGACGATATACTTATTTATTCACGATCCTTGTCTGAACATATAAAACATGTAAGACTTGTGTTATCCAGATTACTCACACACAATCTATACGTGAAACTAAAAAAATGCTTATTTCACAAAGAAGAAGTATTATTCCTAGGATACATCATATCAAAAACAGGAATCAAGATGGATATGAGTAAGATATCCTGTATTCAGGATTGGCCTATACCAACCACCCGCAAAGCACTACAGTGATTTCTTGGATTTTCAAACTTTTATAGGAAGTTCATCAAGAACTTCTCTGCCATCGTGAGACCTCTCACACAACTCACAAGTATTAAGAAACCATTTAAATGGTCAGATGAAGCAAATGAAGCTTTTTGCTTGTTAAAAACAAGCTTTACCTCTGCTCCCATACTACGCCATCCTGACCCATCCCTCCAATACATTCTGGAAGTAGATGCGTCAAATATGGCAGTAGGAGCAGTACTCTCCCAACGACCAACGAATACTTCACCACTCCATCCTGTCGCCTTCTTCTCTAAATCTCTAAGCAGCCCAGAGGTGAATTACCCAGTGGGTGAAAAGGAACTGCTTGCTATAAAACTGGCCCTGGAGAATTGGCGACATCTACTTGAAGGTACCCGATTACCAATACTTATATATACAGATCATAAAAATCTTCAATATCTTCAGACTAACAAAACCCTCTCCCATCGGCAGGTACGATGGTCACTATTCTTCCTAAGATTTAACTTCCTAGTGACCTATACACCTGCAGACAAGAATAAAAAAGCGGATGCGCTATCACGACTAACTGAAGATAATTACTCCGAAATCCCTTCCGTTCCTATAATACCCTACAAGCGTATTATTGGGGTTGTCCGTTCCTTGAAGGAAGAGATTCTGCACAGTATAGGTTTGGATTCACCTCCACCACAACTAAGTGCTGATGCAGAAGGCTTCCTCTACTACAACGACAAACTCTACATACCCCCTACTATGCGCACCAAAATCTTGGAATTGTCACATGATGTGCCTATGGCAGGACATATGGGTATGACAAAGACTCTTAATTTGCTTACCAGACAGTTTTGGTGGCCTGATATGAAGACATCTATACAGAAATTTGTCTCTTCATTCAACATCTGTGCCAGGTCCAAAATCGACACTACGAGACCATCGGGTCTACTATGCAGTCTACCAATACCCCAGACTCCATGGGAGGTTGTGTCCTTGGACTTTATAGTTGAACTACCACCTTCCAAAGGATTTAATACCATTTTAGTGTCAGTGGACCATCTGACAAAGATGGCACATTTCGTTGCTATTCGCAGACTACCTTCGTCCAAACAAACAGCGGAACTACTGATGAAACATGTCTTTAAGTTACATGGAATTCCAAAAACTCTTTTGTCTGACCGTGGATCACAATTCATCTCCAAGTTTTGGCAAGAACTATGTCACATACTACAAATTAAGCGAAAGCTCACTTCTCCCTACCATCCTCAGACTAACGGACAGACTGAAAGAGTCAACCAGTGCATCGAGCAATATTTACGTTGCTACACATCATACCTACAGGATGATTGGGTGGATCTCCTCCCTCTGGCAGAATTTGCCTACAACAACGCAACCCACAGTACGACCAAACAGAGTCCGTTCTACTTGAACTATGGGTTTCATCCCACTATTCTTCCACCACGCATCCTTCCCTCAAGTAACCCAGTAGCCTCAGACTATCTTACCCAAATAAAAGACTCTCTGGGTTTACTTAATACTACCATCTCACACGCTCATAGTCAACAAAAGAAGTACTATGACCTTCGTAGAAGACCTTCTCCTCAGTATGCTATTGGGGACCTCGTTTGGCTATCAACAAAAAACTTAAGATTAAAGATCCCTAGCAAAAAGCTTGGGCCTCTATTCTTGGGACCCTTCCCAATCAGGAAACTTATTGGGAAAGCTGCAGTTCAGCTCACATTACCAACAGACCTCAAGATACATCCCATCTTCCATGTGTCGCTACTGAAGCCCCATGTTCCTGACCAAGGACTAAGGCCTACCATCCCACCTCCACCTCCTGTACAAGTTGAAGGCGGAGAAGAATATGAGATAAAGGAGATTCTGGATTCTCGTATCCACAGAAGAAGACTCCAATATCTAGTACGATGGAAGAACTATGGGCCCCAAGACGACACCTGGCTGGATACCTCTGATATACATGCCCCTAGACTGATTCGCAATTTTCACGCGAAATACCCGGAAAAACCAGCTCTAGAGGCCTTCAGGAGCCGGCCTTGGGGGGGGGGGTACTGTAATGTTCTGGTACCTTTGGTACCCTTATTCCACTTTCCAATTCCGTGTATGCGTCCCACCATTCTCTTCTGGTAGGTGCGCATACACCTTTAAGACCGATGCTGTCATCACTGAGCGCCGCAGAGCGGCTATTTCAACCGCCGGCGTTCTCACTCACATTGTTCGTTCAACCTGCCGTGAAGCTAATATGCTTACAAGCGTACCTCGCTGTCGGAACCTCGCTGCTGATCCCTGTATCCCGCTACCGGATCACTTGCTCATACCGAACCACTCTACTACTGCTTGCTATTAGTGATAAGTACCCCGCAGGGGAATCCTCCATAACCTTCCTACCAAGCTTACACTATTTAGCTCTGCATACTAAGGACTATTACTATCATCTGCACTATTTAGATTGCTAGCTCTTGAGCCTACTAACATCTATCCTTGCACTGGGTTAGTCTCTCTTGTATGTCATCTGCTATCCTACCACCTACTACCATACATGATTGCTAACCTATCTGCATCCCACCTGCTACCATCTATACTCTCATGAACATTCCTCTCAAGTGTTTGTCTCCTGTTATCTCCATTCAAACCTGTCTCTCTAGCTCATCATCACTATACTGCAATATACATATATCACTCTAGGAACATCTTATTGAGTGTGTATATTTGTATGCTGAATCAGACAGACCACTGTGATGAGTCTTGGGAGTTGGGATTGGTATTTCAACGTATTTCTGCATGACTACTGAGTGGAGTTTTTCTGCAGCTGCAAATCCATCTTGTTCAAAAAACGCAGGAGCGTTACACGGATATGATGCTGAGCACGTGCACTCATCTTCTTTGGATGACCACGGTGAGGCCTGTTCTGAGTGGAACCTGTCCTGTTAAACCGCTGTAGGTCTTGGTCACCGTGCTGCAGCTCAGTTTCAGAGTCTTGGCAATCTTCTTATAGCCTAGGCGATCTTTATGTAGAGCAAACATTTTTCAGATCCTCAGAGAGTTCTTTACCATGAGGTGCCATGTTGAGCTTCCAAAGACCAGTATGAGAGAGTGAGAGCCAGAACACCAAATTTAACACACCTGCTTCCCATTCACACCTGGGATCTTGTAACACTAACGAGTCACATGACACCAGGGAGGGAAAACTGCTAATTGGGCCGAATTTAAACATTTTTACTTAGGGGTTTACTCCCCTTTGTTGCCAGCGGTTTAGACATTAATGGCTGTGTGTTGTTATTTTGAGGAGACAGCAAATTTACACTGTTTAACAAGCTGTACACTCACTACTTTACATTGTAGCAAAGTGTAATTTCTTCAGTGTTGTCACATGAAAAGATATAATAAAATACTTACAAAAATGTGAGGGGTGTACTCACTTTTGTGAAATACTGTGTGTATGTATGTGTATGTGTGTATATATAGATATGTATGTATGTATGTCTATATATGTATATATATATATATATGTATGTGTGTGTGTGTATGTGTAGATATATATATATATATATATATTAGGTGTGTGTATGTGTGTGTGTATGTATGTATGTATGTGTGTGTATATATTGTGACAGGAAGTCAGCTAAATCTGGGAATGTAGTCACAGGAAGGAGATACATTTCCACCTGATTGAGAAGTCCATTAATTAATTTAGGGTGTTGGCTACAGAGCTAGCCAGCAGGAAGTTGAAAGGCCTTCACCTGTTCAGAATGAGGGAGTTAAGGCTCTATAATTTGTTCAGAGAAATTCCTGTTGTTTGCTGCCTCCAGAAGCTGCATCCTGAAGCCATGTGGGCTGGGAGCAGGAGGACAGTCAGCGTGTGCCTCCCGACAGGATGGGTGGGCCTGGGAGAAGACCCCCCGGAGTGATGTGTGCCCGGGACGGTAACCAAGGGTGAATACGTCTCAAAGGTGAGAAGACGAACTGTTGATGTGAAAGAAATAAAGGACTGTGTTGCCCTGCGAAGCTATTATAAAAGGACTATTGAGTGTCCGCTGTAGGACAAGGAAGTCTGCCCGACGGTAGGTTGGAGACAGACACTTAGGCAGGTTCCAGTTGTGAGAAGGTAGCCGCCCACAGAGGCAAGGATTTATTTTGTTTTATTTTATTTTGATGTTTTGCTGCATACAGCCTGGTGAGGAAAACACCATTTAATAAACCACACTGTTTGTTTGCAAGCACTTGTCGGCTACCTCTCTGGGAAAACGCACCCCCCAAGGGGTCATCCACACCCGCCACCGAGCTAATCCCTTACATATGGTGGAGGTATGCAGTGGGCATAAGCAGAGATCCCTGCAAGGAAGTGCAAATGTTTGATGAACTTTATCTGGTGCATGAGATTGCACAATCTATGTGTGCAGGAGAGAAGATCCTGACAGAAAAAAAAAGTGTTTTAAAGAGACAGCGGTCTCAAAATTATTTGATGAACTTTGTTGTGTCTGGTGCAAGTGACTGCACAAACTGTGTGTGCAGGAAAAGAGATCTTGCAAGAGAGAGAAAAACTACATGTGTTAAAGAGACAGTGGTCTGAAAAATTTTTGCTGGACTGTGAAAAATTTGTTTGTGGAGTTATTGAAGATGGGGCGTTCAAAACGCCTGAAGAATGCAAAGATAGATGAAATGAGAGACCGGATTCTATGGATGGAGGGGATGTTGCCGTCTGAACCAGCCCCATCCATGCCTAAAGAGAGTCTACTAAAGAGGAAGGTTGTTGTCCCTAGCAACACTGATGAAACTGCTATGGAGACGCAGTGTGCTCAGATGAAAAGTAAACTCAAAATGGAGGAGATGTTGAAACAACTGATTATATCAAATACAGCTCAACAGCAGGCAAATGCAGCTCAACAGCAGGCAAATGCGGATTTTCAGCGGAGCTTTGCAGCTCAACAAAAGGCTCACCAAGAGAGCATGGCAGGCTGGAAACAGAGACGCCAGCAGCCAATGAAGGCTCTTATGCAGGGAAAAGGAGATTGTGAACATAAGAGGGAAAAAGTAGAGGCACAGCTTCTGGAATCGCAAGTCAAGGTGTCAGAAGGTGACCGATTGTGTGCTAAGCTGTCAGAGAAGGCAAACCGACTGCAGGTTGAGTTGGACAATGTTACAAATCAGCTTTCTCAAGCAGACAGAAAATCTAGAGAAATTGCGGAAGATTTTTCTATCTTGGAATCGCAGCTGCAAGACACGCAGGAACTCTTACAGGAAGAGAGGTGTCAAAGGCTGAGTTTTAGCACAAAGCTCAAACAAATGGAAGATGAGAAAAATGGCTTCCTGGAACAATTAAAAGAGGAGGCGGAAGCAAAGAAAAACCTATCAGAGCAAGTCGCAACATTGCAAGCTCAGATAGCGGATATGAAAAAACGCATGGAAGAAAGCGTTGGTTCATTACAGTGTGTTGAAGATGTGAAAAAGAAGTTTGATCAGATGCTTGGTGAAGAGAAGACTGTGTCTGCAAAATATGCAGAAGAACGCGCACGTGCAGAAACGGAGGTGCGTGATAACGAGAGCAAAGCCCTGTTCTTGGCTCGCTCTTTGGAGGAAGCTCTAGAGTGTAAGGCTGAACTAGAAAGTGTTAAACAGCTGCGTACAGAAATGGAAGAATTGGTCAGCTCCAAGGATGATGTTGTGAAAAGCGTTCAGGAGCTAGAAAAGTCTAAACGAGCCTTAGAACAGCAAGTAGAAGAGATGAAGATTCCGTTGCAGGAACTGGAAGAGGAATTCCAGGCAACAGAGGATCTGTCCCAAAGAGGGGATAGTGTGCCTGATGCAGTTTTTAAAAGGATCAGTGTTTTGGGGTCTGTCCTGAGTGAGCCTCAGAAATGTGATGACATGTGGCTTGAATCACCCCTTTGGAATAAACCGTTCCTTCAAAAACTTCAAGCATTGGAAAATGTATCATTAGAACTTCAGCAAACAAAGGAGCTGAGTAAGAAATGTGGTGATTTCTCAGTTCAGGCTGAAAACCTAGTGGAGAAAACTAAGGCTGTTGGTGAAAACGTGAAGCAAATGAATAAGTGCCTTTCAGGGAGTGTTTCCAAAATGGAACTGGTGAAAGACGGGTGGCAGAAGTTTGATCGTGATCTTGAGATGCATTCCATGTGGAATTCAGATAGAGAAAAAGAACTAGGTGACCTTGAGCGGTCAAATAGTTCAGCAGAAAGTGCATTGAAGAAACCTGTAAAAGAATGTGTTGCAGTTCCATGCTTCTTCACTGATGCAGAGAGGAGGTCTATAATGGATACCACCCAGATCGCTGGGTTCAACTGTGTTGTTGCCTTTGACCCCTATGTTGGTGGAAGGAAAGTTGATGATGTTCTGGTTGGCTTCTTCTGTGAAGAGTTTGGCAAGAAATATAAACTGAATATCAAATCAAATAGTAGGCCTTTACTGCGACTCGCTCAGGAGGGCGAAAAGTTTAAGAAGTTGATGAGTGCAAATGCTTCAGATCTGCCTATGAATATGAAATGTTTGGTGAATGATATTGATATCTCTGGGAAAAGGAACAGGGGTCACTTTGAAGAAATGTGTGACAGCCTGTTGTCTCAATTGGAAAATCCTCTGCACAGCATCTTAGAGCAAGCAAAGCTCAAGAAGGAAGATCATTCCCTTTTACAACAAAAAGTCAATGATTGTGTACAGATGTATGGAGAGGCAACTCAAGTCACAGAGGGATGTCAAGAGTCCCTACTTGGAACAAAGCTTAGTGAAGCAAAGGTTCTCAAAGTTTTGTGGAAAACATTTATGGATTGCAGAGAGAGGCGTCTTAAGAATGTTGAAGACATTAAGACTAGCCCAATTGAGTTGCCTATGGATCACGGTCCTCCATGGTGGATTGGACAGACGGTTATGAGGGACAAGCTGTCTGACATTTATGAGAAAGCTGTCAATGAAGATGACAGAAACGAGAAGGAGCGAAATGATGCCAAAAATGCCGTTGAAGAATGTGTATATGAGATGAGAGACAAACTGTGTGGCATTTATGAGAAATCCGTCAATGAAGATGACAAAACAGTTTCATCCGGAAGCTTGAGGATAATAGGAGGCTTATCAGTGAGTCAGCAGTGCCTGACACATGCGTGCCTGGAAATATGTGTCCCAACCCTAGGGTTGAAACAAGAGGGGGGGGTATGTGACAGGAAGTCAGCTAAATCTGGGAATGTAGTCACAGGAAGGAGATACATTTCCACCTGATTGAGAAGTCCATTAATTAATTTAGGGTGTTGGCTACAGAGCTAGCCAGCAGGAAGTTGAAAGGCCTTCACCTGTTCAGAATGAGGGAGTTAAGGCTCTATAATTTGTTCAGAGAAATTCCTGTTGTTTGCTGCCTCCAGAAGCTGCATCCTGAAGCCATGTGGGCTGGGAGCAGGAGGACAGTCAGCGTGTGCCTCCCGACAGGATGGGTGGGCCTGGGAGAAGACCCCCCGGAGTGATGTGTGCCCGGGACGGTAACCAAGGGTGAATACGTCTCAAAGGTGAGAAGACGAACTGTTGATGTGAAAGAAATAAAGGACTGTGTTGCCCTGCGAAGCTATTATAAAAGGACTATTGAGTGTCCGCTGTAGGACAAGGAAGTCTGCCCGACGGTAGGTTGGAGACAGACACTTAGGCAGGTTCCAGTTGTGAGAAGGTAGCCGCCCACAGAGGCAAGGATTTATTTTCTGTTTTATTTTATTTTGGATGTTTTGCTGCATACAGCCTGGTGAAGAAAACACCATTTAATAAACCACACTGTTTGTTTGCAAGCACTTGTCGGCTACCTCTCTGGGAAAACGCACCCCCCAAGGGGTCATCCACACCCGCCACCGAGCTAATCCCTTACAATATATATATATATATATATATATATATATATATATAAAAATTTATACACGCTGCACAAAAAAATTAAAGGAACACTTTGAAAACACATCAGATCTCAATGGGAAAAAATATGCTGGATACCTATACTGATATAGCCTGGGTAATGTTAGGAACGAAAGAAGGTCACAGCATTTGATGGAAATGAAAATGATCAACCTACAGAGGGCTGAATTCAAAGACACCCTGAAAATGAAAGTGAAAAAATGATGCAGCAGGCTAGTCCATTTTGCTGAAATTGTCATTGCAGCAACTCAAAATGGAATTCAGTAGTTTGTATTGCCTATGCGTGCTTGTATGCATGCCTGACAACATTGGGGCATGCTCCCAATGAGACAATGAATGGTGTCCTGGGGTTTTTCTTTCTAGATCTGAACCAGGGCATCACTGAGCTCACCTGGCAGCGTCAGATGGACCGAAACATTATGTCCCAGTGGTGTTCTATTGGATTTAGGTTAGGCCAGCATGGGGGCCATTGGTATCAATTCCTTCCTCCTCCAAGAACTAGCTGCATACTCTTACCACATGAGGCCAGGCATTGTCGTGCACCAGGAGGAACTCAGTGTCAGGGTACCAGGAAATCAGACCACATGGGTATGCAGGTAAAATAAAGCAGTTTATTGAAGCAAACAACAATAAACGCTCAGCAAGTGTGAGGAATTGAGAGCCGGAACAAACCGGGGTCAAGTCCAGAAGCGGGTAGTCATCCAAGCCGGGGTCCAGTCTAGAAGCTGGTAGTCTGCCAAAGCGGGGACGAGAGTCAGGAGAGTCGTCAGCCAAGCCAGGTCATACATAGAGGAACGTGTAGAACAGAAGACTGCTAGCAGAGATGCACCTTGGAGCACAAACGCAAAGGGCAAGGACTGCAACCCATCAGGTGATCGATATAGTCAGGTGTGCAGCATCACTGTGCGACACCCAGGCAAGTGATGATGCAGACAGAGTTTCTAAGAGGCAGCAGTCTGCACATAAGTGAGGTAACGCTGCTCCAGATGATCAGTGAAAGCTCGTAGACAAAGGTGTGCAGGTCCAGTCCTTGGTTCGGTGAATGCATCCAATGAAAAAACGAATGACCGCACTTCCAAATGCTACGAGATCTTTAATGCAATAAAATCATCCAACAAACCGAATCAAGGAAAGTTCAGGACACTTGTCCGAATAGCATGGTTGACATGCTTCGCAAATCTAATCGCTTAATCAAAAGGTTATGATTAGGCGATTAGATTTGTGAAACATGTCAACCATGCTCTTCCGACAAGTGTCATGAACTTTCCTTGATTCTGTTTGTTGGATGATTTTATTGCATTAAAGTTCTCTTAGTATTTGGGAGTGCGGTCATTCGTTTTCTTCATTAGAAGCAGTCTGCACTTGTCCAAGATGGCTGCCAACAGGAGGGTAAGGTAAGACCTTGACAGTACCCTCCCCTCAACGGCCCCTCCTCAGCAGAGCAAAAAACGGTTTCTGAGGAAAGTGAGCATGGAAAGCTCAGACCATAACCCTTCCAGTACACCAGGTATTGAACCTGATCTCGAAACAGACGAGAATCCAAGATGCTGGTAACCTCATACCCCTTAATGATTGCCTACAGAACTGGGACGAGGGCGAGGAAGTAAAGAAGTATAGCGATTGCAAACCAGTGGCTTCAAAAGTGAAACGTTAAAGAAATTGGAGACAGGCATGCCAGGGGAAAGACCAAG